>NC_069499.1:127276414-127576414 GCF_027579735.1 Bombina bombina
CTGTTAGAAATATTCTCATTCTATTATAGTACCCGTGAATTCTACACTGGTACTTGATATAAGATAACTATCTCTATATTTATCTTCCATCCATGGGATCGAAGAAGACAGGAGAGATTCCGAATGGTCCACTCTTCGAAAAATTTATTGGAGCCGTAGCTAGACCAAACGGAAGTGCAATAAACTAGAAGTGCTGGTGCAGGAACGCAAACCTTAGGAACTGGAAGTGATCCTTGAGGATTGGTACGTAAAGGGAGCATCCTTCAGATCTATCGTGGTCATGAACTGTCCTTCTCGAACGAGGGGAAGAATGGACCTTATTGTCTCCATCTTGAACGAGGGGACATTTAAAAACTTGTTTAAGCACTTTAGGTCCAGAATCGGATGGAAAGTTCCCTCCTTCTTTGGGACCACAGAAAAGTTTAAATAGTATCCCAAACTTCTCACTGCGATAGGCACCGGGACAATAACTCCTAAGAGGACAGATCCCGTACGCACCTCAGAAAGGCTTCCCTCCTTTCTGGTCAGGAAGACAGGAGAAGAGGAATCTGCCCTTGGGTGGCTGAGACTTGAAACCTATCTTGTAACCCTGAGCTATGACCTCCAGGACCCATGGATCCTGCACGTCTCTGAACTCTTGTTCTGCTTGGATTTATTCCAGGACTTAGCGGCTTCCAATACACCAGTACTCTACTTGCAACTCTTGTTTTGCAATATATATTTTGACCTGTAGGGGGTGCTGTAAGCAGTATGTTGATTTAACCACCCATGCCCTGAAGGATAGTTTTTTTAGAACACTTGAGGGCGATTGAGGACCCAGAATCCACTACCCCAATTTTCATACATTTTAAAAAAAGAACAATGCTGACAGTTCCCTTTTGGCATTTCAGTGTATACAAATTATTCCAAGACACCCCACAGAGGGGGGAACAGGAAAGAAGTCAGACAACGTGAAGTCTTTTGGATTTTTCATTTGGACACCAGAATGCCAAAGGGTTTGAACTCTGAGTGGGAGGATACATTATTTGTGTAGATTCTGAATATAGTCTTGAGTAATTTATAGTTAGCAGTTTTTTTTAATGTAAATTTATATGTTTATCTACAAACACACTTTGAGCATTTAGGTTTTTTGTTCTTTTCATTATATTATGTGCTATTCTTTATATATCACCTTACATTAAACATTTTTTAAATGAGACAACGTTGCAAATATGTAGTACTATACACAGTTGTTCTTTGTACACAGTCTCAGGTACATGATTGGTGCAGTGTTTAAGGGTAGGAGCCGTAATGTGTGTTAAATTTGATATGCTAGCACTTGTTCTTTATGGATCACTGACGAAGGGCAATATATAATTCTACGAAACATGTTTGAGTGACCCCTTTTTTGTGCTGTGATGTGTACTTTGTGCTATTTTCATTTTTGTGCCTATTAAAAAAAATGTGTGCTTTTACCTACTGTGTCCTGTGGAGCTCTCAGTACCGGGTGCTGCCTGTTTGTTCTTTCTAAGTTTGACAGATAGTAGCGTCGCTTCTGACATGCACTTGAGTGAAGAAAGCAGGCAGCGAAACTCATCAACACTGATTACTTATGGAGCTGTTATTATGATTCGGGATGGTTTCGCAGAAACACTCTCCCTGCATCTCCGGACTCTAACTTTCACCAAAGCTCTCACTGAGAGGTTGACAGGACTACCTAAAACTCCAGTCCTATTTCGAAGAGTACTACTCTCCATAAGAGACTACTCCGAATCTTCTGACACTTCTCTGCCAACCTCCTGTGACGAAAGGCAAAGAATGACTGGGGGATGAGGGGAGTGGGGGAGGTATTTAAGCCTTTGGCTGGAGTGGTAAGCTGCCCTCTTCACATCTTTTAAGGAGGTTTTAGCACAGATTCAGCTTAGTTAATTCATAATAATTTATTAAACAGCTATTTAAACAAACATTCATGAGTTACTTTCTAATCTAAATCTTATACCTAAATATAAAGAGATATATTGATATATGCACAATAATATTAACACCTAAACTACTTCCCTGCTATTGCAAAGGATGCTTTCCCTATCATGACCTTAGTGTAAAACTGATAATCCATCTTAAAAGAAAAAATAGCTACAGACAAGGTGAGGGAGGGGCAGAGTTAAACAAAAACAAAATGTATGCTTACCTGATAAATGTATTTATTTCCAGATATGGTAAGTCCACAGTGTCCTCAATTATTGTTGGGAATATCACTCCTGGCCAGCAGGAAGAGGCAAAGAGCACCACAGCAAAGCTGTTAAGTATCACTTCCCTTCCCACAAACCTCAGTCATTTGACCGAAGGGAAATGGAAAAAGGAACAATACAAAGGTGTAAAAGTGCATGATGTCAAAAATAACTATCTTAACAAAAAAAGCGTGGGGTCATGAACTCACCATATCCGGAAATAAATAAATTTATCAGGTAAGCATAAATTTTGTTTTATTTCTTAAGCTATGGTTCACGACGTCCTCAATTACTGTTGGGAACCAATACCCAAACTAGAGGAGACAGATGATTAGGGAGGGAGAAAAATACAGGCAGACCTAAACAGAAGGCACCACCGCTTGAAGAACCTTACTCCCAAGAGAAGCCTCACCCGAGGCAAAAGAATCAAATTTGCAAAATTTAGAAAAAGTATGTAGAGAAGACCAAGTTGCAGTCCTGCAAAACTGGTCCACAAAGACTTCATTGTTGAAGGCTCAAACAGAGGAAACAGCCCACAAGGAAGGAGTTGTAATTCTTTTAGGAGGTTGCAGACTCACAAACCAATCAAATTATACTTCTCAACCACAAAGAAAGAGAAGTAGCAGAATCTTTCTGACCCATATGTTTCCTGAAAAACAAACCAACAGGGCAGAAGACTTGCGAAAATCCTTAGCCGCCTGTAGATTCTCAGAGCACACACACAACATCCAGGTTGTGCAACAAACATTCCTTATGAGAAGAAGGATTAGGCCATAGAGAAAGAACAACAATTTCAATCTGAAACCACCTTAGGAAGAATCCCAACTTGGTGCAAAGAACCACCTTATCAGCAAGAAAGATAAGGCGAGTCACACTGCAAGGCTGAGAGTTCAGGGACTCCCCGCACAGAAGAAGAGCAAAAGGAAACAAAACCTTCCAAGATAACAACTTAATCTCTATGGAATGCAATAGCTCAAACGGAGCCAGCTGCAAAACCTTAAGAACAAGGTTAAGGCTCCCAGGAGGAGCAACAGACTTAAACACAGGCCTGACCCTAACCAGGACCTGACAAAAAGATTGCACATCTGGCACATCCGCCAGACACTTGTGAAACAAAATAGATAATGCAGATGTCTGACCCTTCAGAGTACTGACTGACAAACGCTTCTCCATCCCTTCCTGGAGAGAAGACAAATCATATAATCCTCCAAGAGTAGCCCTAGGATTCAACCCAATAAAGGTATTACGCCATACTGTATGGTAAATCTTTCTAGTAACAGGCTTGCGAACCTGAAACACGGTGTCAATGACCGACTCAGAAAAACCACGCTTATACAGAACTAAGCGTTCAATCTCCAAGCAGTCAGCTTCAGAGAAACAAGATTTTGATGAAGGAAAGGACCCTGAGTTAGAAGGTCCTTCCTCAAAGCAACCTCCAAGGAGAAGATGACATCTTCACTAGGTCCGCATACCAGATCCTACAAGGCCACACAGGAGCTGTTAGAATTACTGACAGAATTACCAATGCTCTCTCCTGTTTGATACGAGCAATGACTCTTGACCTTGACCCGAACCTTGGCGTTCTGCCGAAACTTCATCAGATCCAACTCTACCACCCCCCATTTGAGGGTTAACCTGGAGAACACCTCCGAATGGAGAGCCCATTCCCCGGGATAAAACACCTGTCTGCTCAGGAAATCTGCTTCCCAGTGTCCAGCTTTGATTGTGGATGGCAGCAATCGTGAGCTTCCGTCCACTGAACAATCCGAGCCACCTCCTTCATGGCTAAAGAACTTTGAGTTCCTTTCTGGTTGATGTAAGCCATTGAGGTGATATTGTCCGACTGGAACCTGATAAACCGGGCTAAGGACAACTGAGGCCAAGCCATCAGAACATTGTAGATTGCTCTCAACTCCAAGATGGTTATAAGGAGAGCAGACTCCTCCCGAGTCCATAGTCCCCAGCCCAACAGGCTGGCGTCCGTGGTCACAATTACCCAGGAAGGGCTCCGAAAGCATGTGCCCTGAGACAGATGGCCACCACGGGAGAAAATCCCATGTCGATTTAGATCTATCCTCCGAGACAGAACCACATGATCCCCGTTCCACTATCTGAGCATGCATTACAGCAGAACTCTCAGATGAAAAACGAACAAGGGCATGATGTCCAATGAAGCACCATCAGACCAATTATCTCCATACATTGAGCCACTGAAGGCCGAATCTTGAGAGAGGCAAGAGAAAGGAATCTTTGATTTTCTGACCTCTGTCAGAAACATTTTCAGAGATAGGGAAACTATTATGGTCCCTAAGAAAACTACCCCTGTAGCTGTAACAAGGGAACTCATGTCCAGACTCACTTCCCAACCGTGGGAATGAAGAAAGAAAACAAGATCTCTGTATGAGAGTTTGCTTGAAGAAAAGATGGTGCCTGAACCAGTATGTCATACAGGAAGGGCACCACAGCAATTCCCCGAAACCTGATAATTGGCAAGATAACCCCCACTGGGAGCCGTGGCAAGGCCAAAAGGGAAGAGCCACACCCTGAATGAGTTTGACCGAAAAGCAAATCTCAGGAACTTGAAAATACGCATCCTCGAAGTATATGGTCATCCTGACTGACCCTAATGAACCAAAGGAACCAATGGTTTCCATTTGAAGGACGGTGCCCTGAGAAAACTTGTTGAGACACTTTAGGCTGTCTCACTGTTATCTGGCCTGCCGATAAATTTGAGAAGAAAAGCCTGCCTCTGGGAGGAGGGTATGAATTATATTTAGAAAACCTGAAATACTAAGTCCGTAGCCTATCTGGGACATCTCATATCCATTTTTTGAAGACAGAGAGATTCAGCCCTCCACTTGTCTGATCCCGGATTGGGGGCAAACTCCTTTAGGACTATTCATCTTGTCTTGTGGTAAAAAAAACCTTTTCTACCCGTAATATCAGAAAATTTCCTGACAGATCAGGACCAAAAAAAGGTCTTACCCTTATAAGGAAGTGCCAGAAGCTTGGACTCAGGGGAAAAATCCACTGACCAAGAATAAAGCCACAACGCCCTCCAGGCTAGCACACTGAAGCCAGATTTTGACTCCCAGCTTAAAGACTTGCATGGTAGCATCAGAAATAAAAGAATTGGCTAGTTTAAGAGCCTTAATTCAGTTCTGGATCTCCTCCAAAGGAGTCCCTACCCAAATGCACCAAAAAGATGCCGCACTTGACACAGTGGCAATACAAACTTCCATGTAAGTCCATTGATCCCAAAAAGAGCAGCTATCCTCTCTAGGGATCACAGTTCTCTTAGCCAGAGAATAAAAAGGTCCCTACTACTTAGGCACTGTGCACCATGATATTTAATGGAGACCGCAATAGAAAAACATCTTTTTAAAGACAGGAGATGGGGAAAAGAGTCCCTGACTTTAACCATTCCTGTGAAAAATCTCCTAGTACGGTCTGAAACAGGGAAGATTTCCAGAGAGGAATCTTAGCATTTATAAAAAGTTTACTAGATTCTTAGGGTTGACAGTGACAGGCGTATCGAAGTCGCTCAAAGATAGCCAAAACCTTGTTCAACAATACACAGAGGTTATTCAAGCTTAAATCTGAAGGATACTACTTCAGCATCAGATGAAGGAATTATACTGTCCAAATCTGAGATTTCACCCTCAGAAGCTACCGACATATACTCAGATCTCTGAGGAAGGGCAATCTGTGTAGCAGCAGGTGGGACAGAAACCTTACCATCTGAATCTCTAATTTTCCTCTAGCCTTTAGCATATAATGCAGCCGATACCGCTGAAGATACCTGAGCAACAATTTCTGCAGGCAAAATAAACTCCTCCAGGAGATTGAGAGGAACCGCAGGGCACTGCATGTGACGCCATAGAGGCTTGAGACGTTAAAGGAGAAAGCTGTGGCATTGCCTGAAACAATCATCATAAGAGACATTAAGCTCAGAGATTAATAGTCTCTCAATGATGCAGCACGGAACTGCATACCAAACAATTTGTGCCACAGAGTATAACCAGGCTAAATAAAAAACACAGAGAAACCCATGTCCTAGCAATTAAATATTTATATACCTGTCAGAAAGGGTATGGGGAACCTGGCTGTTGTATCTTCTGTATCTCAAGAGACAACAATCATGCATTCAGAGGAAAAGGCCTCCATTCCATGGTAATAAAATATATGCCCCAAGTAACTATGTGACAAGTACAGACCCATCCAAGGTTGGAATAAAATAAAACTTCCACATTCAGGATGATTACCCCTAAACTTCAGAGTTAATTCACTTAATTTATGAAAACCTCTGCAAGGGGAATTATGCCCATATACATTCGGGACCCAATGAACGTGTCTGAGATAGCTGCACAACCGAGAACATGATATTTGTCTTTCAAGATAAAACATAGCTCTGAATGATTGCCCTTCATATAGAAACCTTGCTCCACTCTTACGGAGAAAAAAACATAATTTATGCTTACCTGATAAATTCCTTTCTCCTGTAGTGTAGTCAGTCCACGGGTCATCCATTACTTATGGGATATTAACTCCTCCCTAACAGGAAGTGCAAGAGGATCACCCAAGCAGAGCTGCTATATAGCTCCTCCCCTCTACGTCATACCCAGTCATTCGACCGAAAACCAAACGAGAAAGGAGAAACTATAGGGTGCAGTGGTGACTGGAGTATAATTTAAAATTTAGACGTGCCATAAAAAACAGGGCGGGCCGTGGACTGACTACACTACAGGAGAAAGGAATTTATCAGGTAAGCATAAATTATGTTTTCTCCTGTTAAGTGTAGTCAGTCCACGGGTCATCCATTACTTATGGGATACCAATACCAAAGCTAAAAGTACACGGATGACGGGAGGGACAGGCAGGATCTTTACACGGAAGGAACCACTGCCTGAAGAACCTTTCTCCCAAAAACAGCCTCAGAAGAAGCAAAAGTGTCAAATTTGTAAAATTTGGAAAAAGTATGAAGAGAAGACCAAGTTGCAGCCTTGCAAATCTGTTCAACAGAGGCCTCATTCTTAAAGGCCCACGTGGAAGCTACAGCTCTCGTAGAATGAGCTGTAATTCTTTCAGGAGGCTGCTGTCCAGCAGTCTCATAGGCTAAACGTATTATGCTACGAAGCCAGAAAGAGAGAGAGGTAGCAGAAGCTTTCTGACCTCTCCTCTGTCCAGAATAAACGACAAACAGGGAAGAAGTTTGGCGAAAATCTTTAGTTGCCTGTAAATAAAATTTCAGGGCACGGACTACGTCTAGATTGGGTAGAAGTCGTTCCTTCTTTGAAGAAGGGTTAGGACACAATGAAGGAACAACAATCTCTTGATTGATATTCCTGTTAGTGGCCACCTTAGGTAGGAACCCAGGTTTAGTACGCAGAACTACCTTGTCTGAATGAAAAATCAGATAAGGAGAATCACAATGTAAGGCCGATAACTCAGAGACTCTTCGAGCCGAGGAAATAGCCATTAAAAACAGAACTTTCCAAGATAACAGCTTGATATCAATGGAATGAAGGGGTTCAAACGGAACACCCTGTAAAACGTTAAGAACTAAGTTTAAGCTCCACGGTGGAGCAACAGTCTTAAACACAGGCTTAATCCTGGCCAAAGCCTGACAAAAAGCCTGAACGTCTGGAACTTCTGACAGACGCTTGTGTAAAAGGATTGACAGAGCTGAGATCTGTCCCTTTAAAGAACTAGCAGATAAACCCTTTTCTAAACCTTCTTGTAGAAAAGACAATATCCTAGGAATCCTAACCTTACTCCATGAGTAACTCTTGGATTCGCACCAATGTAAGTATTTACGCCATATTTTATGGTAAATTTTCCTGGTAACAGGTTTCCTAGCCTGTATTAAGGTATCAATTACTGACTCCGAAAATCCACGCTTTGATAAAATCAAGCGTTCAATCTCCATGCAGTCAGCTTCAGAGAAATTAGATTTTGATGTTTGAAAGGACCCTGAATTAGAAGGTCCTGTCTCAGAGGCAGAGACCAAGGTGGACAGGATGACATGTCCACTAGATCTGCATACCAGGTCCTGCGTGGCCACGCAGGCGCTATTAGAATCACTGATGCTCTCTCCTGTTTGATCCTGGCAATCAATAGAGGAAGCATCGGGAAGGGTGGAAACACATAAGCCATTTTGAAGTTCCAAGGTGCTGTCAGAGCATCTATCAGAACCGCTCCCGGGTCCCTGGACCTGGACCCGTAACAAGGAAGCTTGGCGTTCTGGCGAGACGCCATGAGATCCATATCTGGTTTGCCTCAACGCCGAAGTATTTGGGCAAAGACTTCCGGATGAAGTTCCCACTCCCCCGGATGAAAAGTCTGGCAACTTAGGAAATCCGCCTCCCAGTTCTCCACGCCTGGGATGTGGATCGCTGATAGGTGGCAAGAGTGAGACTCTGCCCAGAGAATTATCTTTGAGACTTCCATCATCGCTAGGGAACTCCTTGTCCCTCCTTGATGGTTGATGTAAGCCACAGTCGTGATGTTGTCCGACTGAAACCTGATGAACCTCAGAGATGCTAGCTGAGGCCAAGCTAGAAGGGCATTGAAAACTGCTCTTAATTCCAGAATGTTTATGGGAAGGAGACTCTCCTCCTGAGTCCATGATCCCTGAGACTTCAGGGAATTCCAGACAGCACCCCAACCTAGCAGGCTGGCGTCTGTTGTTAGAATAGTCCAATCTGGTCTGCTGAAGGGCATCCCCTTGGACAGATGTGGCCGAGAGAGCCACCATAGAAGATAATTTCTGGTCTCTTGATCCAGATTCAGCATAGGAGACAAATCTGAGTAATCCCCATTCCACTGACTTAGCATGCACAACTGCAGTGGTCTGAGATGCAGGCGTGCAAAGGGAACTATGTCCATTGCCGCTACCATTAAACCGATTACCTCCATGCATTGAGCCACTGACGGGTGTGGAATGGAATGAAGGACACGGCAAGCATTTAGGAGTTTTGTTAACCTGTCTTCTGTCAGGTAAATTTTCATTTCTACCGAATCTATAAGAGTCCCTAAGAAGGGAACTCTTGTGAGTGGCAATAGAGAACTCTTTTCTTCGTTCACCTTCCACCCATGTGACCTTAGAAATGCCAGTACTAACTCTGTATGAGACTTGGCAGCTTGCAAACTTGACGCTTGTATCAGAATGTCGTCTAGGTACGGAGCTACCGATATTCCTTGCGGTCTTAGTACCGCCAGAAGAGAACCCAGAACCTTTGTGAAGATTCTTGGAGCAGTAGCTAACCCGAAGGGAAGAGCTACAAACTGGTAATGCCTGTCTATGAAGGCAAACCTTAGGTACCGGTAATGATCCTTGTGAATCGGTATGTGAAGGTACGCATCCTTTAAATCCACTGTGGTCATGTACTGACCCTTTTGGATCATGGGTAAGATTGTCCGAATAGTTTCCATTTTGAACGATGGAACTCTTAGGAATTTGTTTAGGATCTTTAAATCCAAGATTGGTCTGGAGGTTCCTTCTTTCTTGGGAACCACAAACAGATTTGAGTAAAACCCTTGTCCGTGTTCCGACCGCGGAACCGGGTAGATCACTCCCATTAGTAAAAGATCTTGTACACAGCGTAGAAACGCCTCTTTCTTTATCTGGTTTGTTGACAACCTTGAAAGATGAAATCTCCCTTTTGGAGGAGAAGCTTTGAAGTCCAGAAGATATCCCTGAGATATGATCTCTAACGCCCAGGGATCCTGGACATCTCTTGCCCAAGCCTGGGCGAAGAGAGAAAGTCTGCCCCCCACTAGATCCGTTTCCGGATCGGGGGCCCTAACTTCATGCTGTCTTAGGGGCAGCAGCAGGTTTTCTGGCCTGCTTGCCCTTGTTCCAGGTCTGGTTAGGTTTCCAGCCCTGTCTGTAGCAAGCAACAGTTCCTTCCTGTTTTGGAGCGGAGGAAGTTGATGCTGCTCCTGCCTTGAAGTTGCGAAAGGCACGAAAATTAGACTGTCTAGCCCTTGGTTTGGCTCTGTCTTGAGGCAGGGCATGTCCCTTACCTCCAGTAATGTCAGCGATAATTTCTTTCAAACCGGGCCCGAATAAGGTCTGCCCCTTGAAAGGTATGTTAAGCAATTTAGATTTAGAAGTCACATCAGCTGACCAGGATTTAAGCCACAGCGCTCTGCGCGCCTGAATGGCGAATCCGGAGTTCTTAGCCGTAAGCTTAGTTAAATGTACTACGGCATCAGAAATAAATGAATTAGCTAGCTTAAGGACTCTAAGCTTGTCTGTAATCTCATCCAATGTAGCTGAGCTAATGGTCTCTTCCAGAGACTCAAACCAGAATGCCGCCGCAGCCGTGACAGGCGCAATGCATGCAAGGGGTTGCAATATAAAACCTTGTTGAACAAACATTTTCTTAAGGTAACCCTCTAATTTTTTATCCATTGGATCTGAAAAGGCACAGCTATCCTCCACCGGGATAGTGGTACGCTTAGCTAAAGTAGAAACTGCTCCCTCCACCTTAGGGACCGTCTGCCATAAGTCCCGTGTGGTGGCGTCTATTGGGAACATTTTTCTAAATATAGGAGGGGGTGAGAAGGGCACACCGGGTCTATCCCACTCCTTGTTAACAATTTCTGTAAGCCTTTTAGGTATAGGAAAAAACGTCAGTACACGTCGGTACCGCAAAATATTTATCCAGCCTACATATTTTCTCTGGGATTGCAACCGTGTTACAATCATTCAGAGCCGCTAATACCTCCCCTAGTAACACACGGAGGTTCTCAAGCTTAAATTTAAAATTTGAAATGTCTGAATCCAGTTTATTTGGATCAGATCCGTCACCCACAGAATGAAGCTCTCCGTCTTCATGTTCTGCAAATTGTGACGCAGTATCAGACATGGCCCTAGTATTTTCAGCGCACTCTGTTCTCACTCCAGAGTGGTCGCGTTTACCCCTAAGTTC
The DNA here is from genome assembly GCF_027579735.1 of Bombina bombina. Taxonomy (NCBI): domain Eukaryota; kingdom Metazoa; phylum Chordata; class Amphibia; order Anura; family Bombinatoridae; genus Bombina; species Bombina bombina. The sequence continues at coordinate 127,287,561 of NC_069499.1, forward strand.
TGGCAATTTAGATAAAACTTCAGTCATAACATTAGCCATGTCTTGCAAAGTGATTTGTAATGGCCGCCCTGATGTACTTGGCGTCACAATATCACGCACCTCCTGAGCGGGAGATGCAGGTACTGACACGTGAGGAGAGTTAGTCGGCATAACTTCCCCCTCGTTGTCTGGTGAAATTTTCTTTACATGTACAGATTGGCTTTTACTTAAAGTAGCATCAATGCAATTAGTACACAAATTTCTATTGGGCTCCACATTGGCCTTTGAACATATTGCACAAAGAGATTCCTCTATGTCAGACATGTTTAAACAAACTATCAATTAAACTAGCAAGCTTGGAAAATACTTTTCAAATAAATTTACAAGCAATATAAAAAAACGTTACTGTGCCTTTAAGAAGCACACAAAAAACTGTCACAGTTGAAATAACATGAACCGGATTAGTTATAGAAACCAAATTTTCACATTAAATTTATTAATTTAGCAAAGGATTGCACACACTAGCAAATGGATGATTAACCCCTTAATACCAAAAAACGGATAACAATAAAAATATATACGTTTTTATCACAGTCAAAGCACAGTCTCACAGGTCTGCTGTGAGTGATTACCTCCCTCAAAACTAGTTTTGGAGACCCCTGAGCTCTGTAGAGACGTCCTGGATCATGCAGGGAGAACAGGAAGACTTGTGACTGAATTTTTACTGCGCAGTAAAAGCGCCAAAATAGGCCCCTCCCACTCATACTACAACAGTGGGGAAGCTCAGTAAACTGATTTTATTCAAAACAAACGACAGCCATGTGGAAAAATAATGCCCATGAAAAATTTTCACCAAGTACCTCAGAGAAAAAACGATTAACATGCCAGTAAACGTTTTAAATATAAATATATGAGATGTTAATAAAAAGCCTGTTGCTAGTCGCTTTCACTGCAGAGAGGCTATAAGTTATATATATACAGTATTTTCTTAGTGAAGTGCCATTCTCCAGAAATACTTCAGTGCAAACATACACACATATCAGCCTGATACCAGTTACTACTACTGCATTTAAGGCTGTACTTACATTACATCGGTATTAGCAGTATTTTCTCAGTCAATTCCATTCCTTAGAAAATAATATACTGCAACATACCTCCTTGCAGGTGAACCCTGCCCGCTGTCCCCTGTTCTGAAGTTACCTCGCTCCTCAGAATGGCCGAGAACAGCAAATGGATCTTAGTTACGTCCGCTAAGATCATACACAACTCAGGTAGATTCTTCTTCTAATGCTGCCTGAGAAAAAACAACACACTCCGGTGCTGTTTAAAATAAACTTTTGATTGAAGAAATAAAAACTAATTTTAATAACCACAGTCCTCTCACACGTCCTATCTATTAGTTAGGTGCAAGAGAATGACTGGGTATGACGTAGAGGGGAGGAGCTATATAGCAGCTCTGCTTGGGTGATCCTCTTGCACTTCCTGTTAGGGAGGAGTTAATATCCCATAAGTAATGGATGACCCGTGGACTGACTACACTTAACAGGAGAAAAGGGGCGTGGACACATGACGCTTCTCCGCTATACAGGAGGAGGAGGCAGGAAGACGAGTCCGGCGCATGCAGCCAATAATTAACCTCGCGCTTCACTGTCAGCCGAGAAACACTAGTGAAAAAGTTCAAATGAACGAGAAAGCGAAAATCGCCAAGCTCAGTAAGAGCCCATAATTGCGCCGATCTTGCTTCTTTTAAATTCTGTTTCAGTTAGAAAAAGAGCGCGTTCACAATAACAGTTAAACCCACTCATCAGAGTAAACTGTGTAGGTAAATAAACTAAAGTTACAGTCCAACGCCACAAGGACTAAATAAGTAATTAGAGGAATCATTAACCCCTAATGAGCCTCTTAACCGTTTCACGCAACGATAACACTAATGAGCCAATAATAAAAGCCATCAGTCAAAAGTGCAAATCCCCATACATAGAAGACCATGCACTTACCTGCATCTAGCCGTCCGGCAGGAGAACAGCCTACCTGGTATGAGAGGATGCCACTCCTCACAGAGACCTGTAAAAAAAAAAAAAAAAAAAGAAAGAACAGAGTAAACCTACTCTGGATTTCTATACTATGGGCAGCAAATATGTTAGGAAAACGAAGCAAGGCCCACCTTACAAGTTCCTAACTGCTCTAAAGCCACCACTACTCTACTGAAGAGATTAATGTTGACTACGGCTAGACCCAAACCTTGAAAAAGGGAAAGAACAGAGTAAACCCACTCTGGCTTTCTATAGAATAGTTAAAATCTTGCTTGAAGCGATAAAAATCCAATTTTCTTCAGACACCAAAACTTCACCTCCTCCATGCACCAAGGCAAAGAGAATGACTGAGGTTTGTGGGAAGGGATACTTAACAGCTTTGCTGTGGTGCTCTTTGCCTCCTCCTGCTGGCCAGGAGTGATATTCCCAACAGTAATTGAGGACGCTGTTGACTCACCATATCTTTGGAAAGAAATAAGATTAAAGTATTAAACCAAGCTTCACTGGAAGAAAGTAGTAGTACAAGCACAAATTTCAGATATATTTTACACCATAAGGCAGCAAAATAAAATGATCGTATATCACAATAATGTTATATTTTCAATAACAAAACATTTTATGCACTGTTAAAATGTTGTTTATTGGTCCTTTGAATTGTAGGAACAAACTTTGAAACAACAGCAGATCTCCAGTTTTTAGAATAAAGGGTGTCTATGTAAATAAAGACTTGATAGGTGGATTAGACATGCTCCAAAAAAATAATCATGGTCAGGTGTTGTCCCAAATACAGTAGCATTAAAAGGGAAATCACAGGTATAGCATAGGTGCCAGCCTCTGCCATCCATTGACTGACAACACTCCTGACAATATTAGCTACCCCCATGACTAATTGTTAACTTTCTGGCTGAAAAAGAAAAATAATATAAGGAAAATATCCTCCACCATGTGCTGCATGCTCTTTGTAGGCTGGCAAATACTCTGAAGTCATAAGAATAGAAGATATAATGATTGGTCTCTTATTTATTGGTTCAAGAAATGTGCCGGAGAACAAAGAGGATATTTTTCACCACATTAAAAAAAAAAGTAGGGGGGGCGGAGCTAGCATTGGAGCCGAGAGGTCGCATCTTTCTTCAGCTCTGTAAGAGAACTTTATCTAATTTTGTTTATATGACCCCTCGGCCCCACAAATTTGACTAAATGGAATACTAATAACTTCAGTGAATAATCCTGTATGAGTCTTGATCGTTATTGAAGACTTGGAGGCAGTAAGCAGCCTAAATTACCAGTGAGGCCCAGAATAAGAACCACGCTGCAGCGGCCATTTTCTCACAGACCTACAAGCACTATAGCGTACATGCGATCTGAGACAGGGGTAGCATAGAAGAAACCACCAACCTATATACTGCAGTAAACAGATTAAGCCCACTCTATCCTAGATTACTAGTAGGCGATCCGCAGCAAACATCTCTTAGATCCCTAGCAAGCTGACCCGGTATAACCCGCTACGCCATGCAGCCTGATCTGAGATTCCTACTTGGAGCCTTGCTGAATCAGCTAGATCGACAAGCGGGGGAACTTACTGATGCGATAAGGTCGGCTTTCTCCTCTTCTCCCCCCATGGTCTGCCGGGAAGTACTGGTCCCGGTCGGGACTCAGGAGCGCTCGAGTGAGTTGATGGGAGCTGGATATTTGGCAGCCGGGTGCAAAGTGGAAGTCCCATGTCTGGATCGTTCGCAGGCTCTTCCCACATGCTGCGGTAAGATGGGAGCTGTTGCAAGCTGTCAGGAGTGTCTCAATTGGGAGGAGACAGATTACTCTACGGGGGCAAGTATAGCAGATCAAAGGTATCTTTTGGATGGAACTGATCAGGGCTCTAACCCAAAAATAAGCTTAAAAGTTGCAAACCGCACTGCTATTAGTCAACTACTATCCTGTACTTCTGTGTATAATACCAATGCCGCTATGCCCTTACTTTACTCAGTCGCTAAGCCACAATTAGATACGCTGGAGACAGACTGCTATATCAGTAGGGGTTTTCCTTCAAAGGCCTACACAAATCAATCTAAGTTGGTAGATGGAGTTCCTGCACTGGATTTTGACAGGAGGAATCCCCCGGGTATCGCAACTAGAGGAATGAGTGCCTGCACGATATCAAGGCAATTTACAGTGATCCTTATGAAATCTGGTATAGGTTGATAACTTTGGATTTTTCTTAGCCTGAACCCATAGCTGGATATATAATGACGGGACATTTTAATGAATGCTGACTGGTTTGATGAGAGTGCCCAACTTGATATACCTGGCACTAGTTTTATAATATAGTGTGTTACTAATCTTCTTAATGCATTGTAGTGTTCACATACTTGAATTATATGTTTGCTTGCACTCTGTTTTCTCCATTATAATATATAAACTAACGTTGCTTACCTTAATTACTAAGCCGTGGGATAGAAAGGATGCTTCAGTTTTTCAATTTAAGGAGATAAAATATTCATAGGGGCTGCAAAGCCTAATTCTAACATTCTTTCAATTATACTCACATAGATAGCTAGCAAAGTAGCCGGACTAACAGAGAATCTACAAACCCAATACAAAACGTACGATTTGTTTTCAAAATGCATGCAGTCTGACACTACTATAGTTAGATTCCCCGCTCTTAGGCATTATGTTGTAGAGATGTACCTCATAACGCCATATAGACTGATCTCATGCCAGTCAGTAATGCTAACACTGATGCGTTTTACACTGTCTATATTTTTTCAGTTAACACATTTATTATTATGTTTGTTGTTTTTTCTAATGATAGCACCCACCAGACACTTAATACAACGTTATATTTCTCAATATTATACTTGCATAGATAGGTTTATTATATGGAGGTACTGGTTATACTTGCAGTCAGAAGCGCCAATATATATGATTGAATTGAATTTTGGGTATCAGTTAATTAATAGTTTAGCATAGCCTTTTGTATAGAATGAGATAATATAAATTTATGCACGCGGAAGAAAACTTTACTCCCTGACGTTGCTGTTTAAGCAAAGATTATGCTTATTTAGGTTCATTTCTACACTAAATTACCTGTATATAATACAGTGCTCAATATACAACTATAATAGCGGCACTTGTTGGCGCAAACACCCATGGATTTATCTTTACTTGTAGTGTAGAGGTTTATGATAAGCCCTTTAGATATTCTAACCTTCCAATGGACTTACGCATACACGCTCCTTTAAAGGTAACTCCCAGCTTCAGAGATATCTAGACAGTAACTTAATTTTAGGAAATATGCGGTACACCTAGATATAACAGTCTTTTTGTTTGCATAAGTTATAAATACTACCACTGTTCTATATTAACTACTTCTTATTAGTCTAATAACAACTTTCTCCTACAAAGTTATGTAATACTGAGATGTTTTAGGTTACTTCAAATGTTTTAGAGATGTTATTAATAATCTTATCGCTTACATGCTTCAAAATAGAGTTCCCAAACTAGATAGAGTTACTCCCATATAAAGTGTTTTCCTTTTGCTAATGTCGAACTAGGCTTTGTGTTATATAATTCCACCTCCACATACTCCTTTTAATCTATCTGGCCTATGACACCTACGGTTAAGGTGTATTACCTATAGGTTCATTGTTTCTTATAACGTGAATACTTCAAATAACCTTATATATGCCTTGACCTTATGCCAGGCATTTACAAATATGTCCTACTAGGGGAGATTCTCAACTTTGTTAAACCTCTTATATGATATGGGATATTCGTAAATCTATTAGCTCCCGTATAGCTTAGTCTTCCACGCCACACATTATCTTGTAATGTATAATTGACTCAGCCAATTAATTTTTCCATGGTTTCCCTCCCCCCCCCCCCCCCCATTGTGGGTGACCATAGCTAGCTACATTGCTATCCCTAGTACTTTCATCAAATAACTTAAGCATGTAATAATATAAATACATAGAAAAATCATTTATATAAGCGGTGCTTACCCGCTGACATTTCCCTACTTTCCCCCTCGCTCCTTCTTTGGCTCTTGATATCATGACCCTATCCTTGAGAATAATAAGCATTCAGTCAAATGACAAATTGGGTCTCTCTAGTAGCTACAGTGCTCTTCTAGAGCATCCTTCACCACTATAGCCCGGAATAATAGCTACTCACAGTATTCTATAAAAAATATAAAAGGAGGGTTTCAGATATGTTCTAACACTCATATTATGTTTTCTTTCCCTGTCATATTGCTGTTAAAACAATCACTACCATGTTTTGTATTATGTTTATGTCATGGTTTTATGATGTCATTTTGAAAAACCCTCAATAAAAATTATTCAAAAAAAAAAAAAAAAAAAAGTAAACAAAATGATGGCATGGGTCATGTGCAAAAACTGACATACAAAAACATAGCATCATCAACCTGTTGCAAAAAATACACAAAAAACAACCCCTCTACTGCTAAGATTAATATTTATAGAAAGGGGCGAGCAAAACTGCATTTCCTTTAGTGTGTGTGTGGGGTGGGGGGGCAGGCCATACTGCAGTACCTGGACAGCACTGATTAACAGTATAATTTGTTGGAGTGAAGAACAAGAACAAATTGAATGTGGTCAGAAGGGTTGTGTTACACCCATGGGAAAGGGTGGGTTACCTTGGATATCTGTACATCCCCTTTTAAAGAAAAGGAAAAAATACAAAATTAACATTCAACTTTGGCAAGTGTGAGCAAAGTTATAAAAAAAAAGGAAAAAAAAAAAAACCACATACGGCATTTTTATGATGTAAATGGTAGAATTAACGTCCATAAATAGTTTTAAATTATTCTAACAAATAACCAGTTCACACAAGCCAGTCACACACAGAACAAAAGAGTATTATTATCACTTATTTGTAGAGCGCCAACAGATTCTGCAGTGCTATGTGGATATTATCATGTTTGCATCCCTTAAAGGGACATTCTAGTTAAAATTTAAATGCACATAGATGAATTACATATTTGAATAGAAAAAGATTTGCAATATACATGTATTGTCAAAAAGGCTGTGTTAACATTTCTCTCTGCACATGCATGTAGATATTCTCAGTGCGCCAGCATTTTAAATACTGCAACTGCTCAGAGAGCCAGTGGGGCTTGTGTCGGCTATTAACAAAATGAGTCATTACCAGATGGTACAGGCCCCTTATGCTCTCTGAGCAAGCATACTTAAAATTTACTTAGAAACAGGTATAGATTTTATTAGAAATATTTTTGACAATACATGTTTATTACAAGAATGCTTCTAGTCAAAACTGAAATGCACCGTGTGAATTCCAAATTTTGGCTGGAATGTCCCTTTAACCTATTTTTGTTTTTCACACATTTTTCTACACACACTGTAGCAGTTTGCATGTTGCTAGCACATGATAAGTTCCTGTTTCATTTTCCACATCCTGCTGCCACGAAGAGCAACTGATCTTTGCCAATATTCAAATGAACTTTTAAATAACATAATTGTAATATAGAAAGGGTTAACCTGGTTTGGAAGATGATATATACAGACTACAGCGATGTACACATAACTTATGACTACAGGATTACAAAATCTACAATAATTCTTTATTTTGTTACAGTTAATTAAAGGAAAACTGAACCCAAATTTTTTCTTTCGGGATTCAGATAGAGCACGGAATTTTAAGCAACTTTCTAATTTACTCCTATTATCAAATTTTCTTCATTCTCTTGGTATCTTTATTTGAAATTCAAGAATGTAAGTTTAGATGCCGGCCCATTTTTGGTGAACAACCTGGGTTGTCCTTGCTGATTGGTGAATAAATCCATCCACCAATAAAAAGTACTGTCCAGAGTACTGAACCAAAACAAAAAACAAAAATTAAAAAAATAATAAATCTTAGATGCCTTCTTTTTCAAATTAAGATAGCAAGAGAACGAAGAAAAATTGATAATAGGAGTAAAATAGAAAGTTGCTTAAAATCGCATGCTCTATCTGAATCATGAAAGAAACATTTTGGGTTCAGTGTCCCTTTAAGATCAATAGAGTGACAAAAGGATTTGAAACTATTTTCGTAGCTACTATTAAAAGCTATTAAAATCAGCTGTTACTGCAAAAGCTGGAGTAGACTAGAAGTAGCTTTTGTGAACTACTGAAAGCATCTAAAAGCCTGAAAATAAAACTACAGGAGAAGGAAATAAAACTGCATTGTTACTGTACCTTCATAGCGCTTTCTTTTGGCACATGGTGCCCCTGTGCTTTCCTTATATCCTCTCCAATTGAACAAGGAAGGGAGGGTGAAGGGAGAAAGGTGGTAGAGAACTAACAAAGTAAAGACAAATACTTTACTTTTTATTTGAACTTGTGGCTTCTCTTACAATCTGCAGAATCACAATGGAAGTTATGTGTGGTCATGAAAAGAACATGCATGTAACATTTACACCATTATCTAAAGCAGCGTTAGGTTTAATAAAAAGGTTTGGACAAATATTCTTTAAAAAAAAAAAATTGATTACGTTGCTTCTTTATAGTCATCACCTTCTTTAATGGAAATAAACATTTCAGAAGCTGCTTGAATCAAGAGGCACTACATTAATCTTAAAGGCCATTATAGTAAGAAGAAAAAAAAACACATAAAAACGACATGTTAAAATTCATTAGATGATGTCATTTTAATAGTAGGAACTCTGCATCTCTACGTATTTAACAACCACAAAGGGGTTAAAAACGAAGGTAAAGTACAAGTCACAGAGCACTAATCGTCCAGCGTGAAATACTGATGCCGATCTAATCAGCAGCATTAGTCACAAAATCCAGGTGTGTAACGAGTGACCGGATCAACTGCAGTTTCTGCTCGGGACTAGCTGTGCTCTGAGCTGAGTGGTACTTTACCTATGTTTTTAATACAGAGGTGTGGGTTCACTAGTCTTAAAAACAAAATCTATGCTTACCTGATAAATTAATTTCTTTCATGGTGGTGCGAGTCCATGAGCCATTACTCCTAGGGAAATTCAACTCCTGGCCCCCAGGAGGAGGCAAAGATACCCAAAACTTCACAAGCTTTTAATCCCTTTCACCTCTCTAATATTCCAGTCTAACTTATAGCCGAGAAAAAGGAGAAACCAGAAGTAGGAAAGAACAAAGCATGGTAAATAAAGGTGCATACTAAACTGCCACCAAATGGAAAAATAAGAGGGCGGGTCTTGTGGGCTCTCGCCACCATGAAAGAAATGAATTATGTAAGCAAAAATGTTGTTTTCTTTCATAAGGTGGTTAGAGAGTCTACGAGCCATTACTCCTAGGACATAATACACAAGCTGTGGAGCCCGCGAGTAAATGTGTGGGAAAATGTTAAGGAAAGCACCTGATTACCAACCCCAAGACTGTAGGACTTTCCCGACGAAAGCCATTCCAAAAGAAAAAACGTAAAGAAGACTAAACTGCTTCTGTGCAATCTACAGAACAGAATTGTCCCTTTAAAAAGCTCACAAAAAGTAGAAACTAACCCAGTACAAAAGTAAAAACTAACCCAGTAGAATAGGCTGAAAACATTCTGAAAGGAATTTCCTACTTCAACCGGGAAGCCAAGTAACAACTGTAGTCTTCAGACCCATAAAAGAATGAACCATAAACTTAAAAGGGACATTATACACTAGATTTTTCTTTGCATAAATGTTTTGTAGATTATCCATTTATAGAGCTGCAACAACGAATTGATGTAATCGATTATGAAAATAGTTGCCAACGAATCTCATTATCCATTAGTTTGTCTGCGATTAGTTGCTTTGCAAACAGCACCAGCTGCTTCACTCCGATGAACTCCGGCCCGTGGTATTGTGTTTAATGGTTATGTCCTTAGCCTAAAGGACGTCTACAGACGTTTACTTTTCCCAAATAAAAGGAGTCACCATTTGGATTGTTTATATTAAATCAGGTGATTTGGGACTATGCTTTGCATGATATAGTTCAGAGCTTATTATTCACACGTAGCCCTAGATTGATGGGAGTTATTCAAATTGATGTGCACTATTATCCGTTTGCACAATTATTAGCCTATTGCTTGCTATTGCTGATTATATGTACTGAAGTCCAGGCTTACTTTATTGAGAGGCCCCTTGCCAAGGAGGAAAACACTTTGCATTGGTGGAGAACTAACAAGGATAAATATATCACCTTGGCAAAACCCTACTTATGCATCTCAGGCACCTCAACAACATCTGAGCGTTTCTTCTCTGCTGCAGGCAAAATAGCTTGCAAAAAGAGAGCCAGCCTCAGTCAGGAACATGGACATGTTGACATTTTTGCATTTCAATGCAAAGTTCCTGAAAGGATGAACAACAGAATGTTATAAACAGTGATACTCTAGCTCTTTCTAGTTCTACCTCTTTTTTCAAAGTTTGTGGTTTGGTTTTGCTTAGTAATAAAAATGTGTTCTGCTGCTTAAAAATTGGACAAACAGTTGTGTTAATGTAAAGTTATATTCTGAAGTTTTATATTTGTAACGCTCAGAATGTGGATTTTATTCTAAATACAGGAAAAAAAATAGATATTTTTTTATCAGATTAGTCGATTAATTGAAAAAAATAATTGTCCGATTAATCGATAATGAAAATAGTTACAGCCCTATACAATTATATAGGGTATACAGCGCTTTTTTTTTTTTTTTTAAATAAAAAATAAAAAAAAAAAGCATTAATTTTGCTTATTTTTAAATAACATTGCGCCGATTTTCAGACTCCTAACCAAGCTCCAGGAGAAGTCTTTATCCAAGACGGGCGAAGTGGTCCTCCAGACGGGCAGAAGTCTTCATCCAGACGTCATCTTCTATCTTCATCCATCCGACACGGAGCGGGTCCATCTTCAAGACATCCGACGTGGAGCATCCTCTTCATCTGACGGCTAACACTGAATGAAGGTTCCTTTAAATGACGTCACCCAAGATGGCGTCCCTTCAATTCCGATTGGCTGATAGAATTCTATCAGCCAATCGGAATTAAGGTAGAAAAAAATCCTATTGGCTGATGCAATCAGCCAATAGGATTGAAGTTCAATCCTATTGGCTGATCCAATCAGCCAATAGGATTGAGCTGGCATTCTATTGGCTGTTCCAATCAGCCAATAGAATGCCAGCTCAATCCTATTGGCTGATTGGATCAGCCAATAGGATTTTTCTACCTTAATTCCGATTGGCTGATAGAATTCTATCAGCCAATCGGAATTGAAGGGACGCCATCTTGGATGACGTCATTTAAAGGAACCTTCATTCAGTGTTAGCCGTCGGATTAAGAGGATGCTCCGCGTCGGATGTCTTGAAGATGGACCCGCTCCGCGCCGGATGGATGAAGAAAGAAGATGCCGTCTGGATGATGCCCATCTGGAGGACCACTTCGCCCCGCTTGGATGAAGACTTCTCCCGGTAAGGTGATCTTCAAGGGGTTAGTGTTAGGTTTTTTTAAGGGGGTATTGGGTGGGTTTTAGAGTAGGGTTGGTTGTGTGGGTGGTGGGTTTTAATGTTGGGGGGGATTTGTAATTTTTTTTACAGGTAAAAGAGCTGATTACTTTGGGGCAATGGCCCGCAAAAGACCCTTTTAAGGGCTATTTGTAATTTAGTGTAGGGTAGGGCTTTTTTTATTTTGGGGGGACTTTTTATTTTGTTAGGGGGATTAGATTAGGTGTAATTAGTTTAAATATCTGTAATTTGTTTATTATTTTCTGTAAATTAGTGGGGGGTTTTGTACTTTAGCTAATTTTATTTAAATGTATTTAATTTAGGGAAATAATTTAATTATAGTGCAGTGTTAGGTGTTATTGTAACTTAGGTTAGGTTTTATTTTACAGGTAAATTTGTATTTATTTTAGCTAGGTAGTTATTAAATAGTTAATAACTATTTAGTAACTATTCTACCTAGTTAAAATAAATACAAACTTGCCTGTAACATAAAAATAAACCCTAAGCTAGCTACAATGTAAAATTAGTTATATTGTAGCTAGCTTAGGGTTTATTTTATAGGTAAGTATTTAGTTTTAAATATGAATAATTTAGTTAATGATAGGAATTTTTAGTTAGATTTATTTTAATTATATTTAAGTTAGGGGGGGTTAGGGTTAGACTTAGGGGTTATTAACTTTAGTATAGTGGCCGCGACGTTGGGGGTGGCAGATTAGGGGTTAATAAATGTAGGTAGGTGACAGATGTTAGGGACGGCAGATTAGGGGTTAATATTTATCGACTATTTGTGAGGCGGGAGTGCGGCGGTTTAGGGGTTAATATATTTATTATAGTGGTGGCGATGTCCGGGTCAGCAGATTAGGGGTTAAAAAAAAAATCTTTTAGTGTTTGCGATGCGGGAGGGCCTCGGTTTAGGGGTTAATAAGTAGTTTATGGGTGTTAGTGTACTTTTTAGCACTTTAGTTAAGAGTTTTATGCTACGGCGTTGTAGTGTAAAACTCTTAACTACTGACTTTAAAATGCGATACCAGTCTTGACAGGAGAGGGTCTACCGCTCACTTTTTGGCAGACTCGTAATACCGGCGCTATGCAAGTCCCATTGAAAAAAACAGAATTTATGTTTACCTGATAAATTGCTTTCTCCAACGGTGTGTCCGGTCCACGGCGTCATCCTTACTTGTGGGATATTCTCTTCCCCAACAGGAAATGGCAAAGAGCCCAGCAAAGCTGGTCACATGATCCCTCCTAGGCTCCGTCTACCCCAGTCATTCGACCGACGTTAAGGAGGAATATTTGCATAGGAGAAACCATATGATACCGTGGTGACTGTAGTTAAAGAAAATAAATTATCAGACCTGATTAAAAAACCAGGGCGGGCCGTGGACCGGACACACCGTTGGAGAAAGCAATTTATCAGGTAAACATAAATTCTGTTTTCTCCAACATAGGTGTGTCCGGTCCACGGCGTCATCCTTACTTGTGGGAACCAATACCAAAGCTTTAGGACACGGATGATGGGAGGGAGCAAATCAGGTCACCTAGATGGAAGGCACCACGGCTTGCAAAACCTTTCTCCCAAAAATAGCCTCAGAAGAAGCAAAAGTATCAAACTTGTAAAATTTGGTAAAAGTGTGCAGTGAAGACCAAGTCGCTGCCCTACATATCTGATCAACAGAAGCCTCGTTCTTGAAGGCCCATGTGGAAGCCACAGCCCTAGTGGAATGAGCTGTGATTCTTTCGGGAGGCTGCCGTCCGGCAGTCTCGTAAGCCAATCTGATGATGCTTTTAAGCCAAAAAGAGAGAGAGGTAGAAGTTGCTTTTTGACCTCTCCTTTTACCGGAATAAACAACAAACAAGGAAGATGTTTGTCTAAAATCCTTTGTAGCGTCTAAATAGAATTTTAGAGCGCGAACAACATCCAAATTGTGCAACAAACGTTCCTTCTTTGAAACTGGTTTCGGGCACAGAGAAGGTACGATAATCTCCTGGTTAATGTTTTTGTTAGAAACAACTTTTGGAAGAAAACCAGGTTTAGTACGTAAAACCACCTTATCTGCATGGAACACCAGATAAGGAGGAGAACACTGCAGAGCAGATAATTCTGAAACTCTTCTAGCAGAAGAAATTGCAACCAAAAACAAAACTTTCCAAGATAATAACTTAATATCAACGGAATGTAAGGGTTCAAACGGAACCCCCTGAAGAACTGAAAGAACTAAGTTGAGACTCCAAGGAGGAGTCAAAGGTTTGTAAACAGGCTTGATTCTAACCAGAGCCTGAACAAAGGCTTGAACATCTGGCACAGCTGCCAGCTTTTTGTGAAGTAACACAGACAAGGCAGAAATCTGTCCCTTCAGGGAACTTGCAGATAATCCTTTTTCCAATCCTTCTTGAAGGAAGGATAGAATCTTAGGAATCTTAACCTTGTCCCAAGGGAATCCTTTAGATTCACACCAACAGATATATTTTTTCCAAATTTTGTGGTAAATCTTTCTAGTTACAGGCTTTCTGGCCTGAACAAGAGTATCGATAAGAACCCTCGCTTCGATAAGATCAAGCGTTCAATCTCCAAGCAGTCAGCTGGAGTGAGACCAGATTCGGATGTTCGAACGGACCTTGAACAAGAAGGTCTCGTCTCAAAGGTAGCTTCCATGGTGGAGCCGATGACATATTCACCAGATCTGCGTACCAAGTCCTGCGTGGCCACGCAGGAGCTATCAAGATCACCGACGCCCTCTCCTGATTGATCCTGGCTACCAGCCTGGGGATGAGAGGAAACGGCGGGAATACATAAGCTAGTTTGAAGGTCCAAGGTGCTACTAGTGCATCCACTAGAGCCGCCTTGGGATCCCTGGATCTGGACCCGTAGCAAGGAACTTTGAAGTTCTGACGAGAGGCCATCAGATCCATGTCTGGAATGCCCCACAGTTGAGTGATTTGGACAAAGATTTCCGGATGGAGTTCCCACTCCCCCGGATGCAATGTCTGACGACTCAGAAAATCCGCTTCCCAATTTTCCACTCCTGGGATGTGGATTGCAGACAGGTGGCAGGAGTGAGACTCCGCCCATTGAATGATTTTGGTCACTTCTTCCATCGCCAGGGAACTCCTTGTTCCCCCCTGATGGTTGATGTACGCAACAGTTGTCATGTTGTCTGATTGAAACCGTATGAACTTGGCCCTCGCTAGCTGAGGCCAAGCCTTGAGAGCATTGAATATCGCTCTCAGTTCCAGAATATTTATCGGTAGAAGAGATTCTTCCCGAGACCAAAGACCCTGAGCTTTCAGGGATCCCCAGACCGCGCCCCAGCCCATCAGACTGGCGTCGGTCGTGACAATGACCCACTCTGGTCTGCGGAAGGTCATCCCTTGTGACAGGTTGTCCAGGGACAGCCACCAACGGAGTGAGTCTCTGGTCCTCTGATTTACTTGTATCCTCGGAGACAAGTCTGTATAGTCCCCATTCCACTGACTGAGCATGCACAGTTGTAATAGTCTTAGATGAATGCGCGCAAAAGGAACTATGTCCATTGCCGCTACCATCAAACCTATCACTTCCATGCACTGCGCTATGGAAGGAAGAGGAACGGAATGAAGTATCCGACAAGAGTCTAGAAGTCTTGTTTTTCTGGCCTCTGTCAGAAAAATCCTCATTTCTAAGGAGTCTATTATTGTTCCCAAGAAGGGAACCCTTGTCGACGGAGATAGAGAACTCTTTTCCACGTTCACTTTCCATCCGTGAGATCTGAGAAAGGCCAGGACGATGTCCGTGTGAGCCTTTGCTTGAGGAAGGGACGACGCTTGAATCAGAATGTCGTCCAAGTAAGGTACTACAGCAATACCCCTTGGTCTTAGCACAGCTAGAAGGGACCCTAGTACCTTTGTGAAAATCCTTGGAGCAGTGGCTAATCCGAAAGGAAGCGCCACGAACTGGTAATGCTTGTCCAGGAATGCGAACCTTAGGAACCGATGATGTTCCTTGTGGATAGGAATATGTAGATACGCATCCTTTAAATCCACCGTGGTCATGAATTGACCTTCCTGGATGGAAGGAAGAATTGTTCGAATGGTTTCCATCTTGAACGATGGAACCTTGAGAAACTTGTTTAAGATCTTGAGATCTAAGATTGGTCTGAACGTTCCCTCTTTTTTGGGAACTATGAACAGATTGGAGTAGAACCCCATCCCTAGTTCTCCTAATGGAACAGGATGAATCACTCCCATTGTTAACAGGTCTTCTACACAATGTAAGAATGCCTGTCTTTTTATGTGGTCTGAAGACAACTGAGACCTGTGGAATTCCAGAAGATAACCTTGGGAGACTATTTCTAGTGTCCAAGGGTCCAGAACATCTCTTGCCCAAGCCTGAGCGAAGAGAGAGAGTCTGCCCCCCACCAGATCCGGTCCCGGATCGGGGGCCAACATTTCATGCTGTCTTGGTAGCAGTGGCAGGTTTCTTGGCCTGCTTTCCCTTGTTCCAGCCTTGCATTGGTCTCCAAGCTTGCTTGGCTTGAGAAGTATTACCCTCTTGCTTAGAGGACGTAGCACTTTGGGCTGGTCCGTTTCTACGAAAGGGACAAAAATTAGGTTTATTTTTGGCCTTGAAAGGCCGATCCTGAGGAAGGGCATGGCCCTTACCCCCAGTGATATCAGAGATAATCTCTTTCAAGTCAGGGCCAAACAGCGTTTTCCCCTTGAAAGGAATGTTAAGTAGCTTGTTCTTGGAAGACGCATCAGCTGACCAAGATTTTAACCAAAGCGCTCTGCGCGCCACAATAGCAAACCCAGAATTCTTAGCCGCTAACCTAGCCAATTGCAAAGTGGCGTCTAGGGTGAAAGAATTAGCCAATTTGAGAGCATTGATTCTGTCCCTAATCTCCTCATAAGGAGGAGAATCACTATCGACCGCCTTTACCAGCTCATCGAACCAGAAACATGCGGCTGTAGCGACAGGGACAATGCATGAAATTGGTTGTAGAAGGTAACCCTGCTGAACAAACATTTTTTTAAGTAAACCTTCTAATTTTTTATCCATAGGATCTTTGAAAGCACAACTATCTTCTATGGGTATAGTGGTGCGTTTGTTTAAAGTGGAAACCGCTCCCTCGACCTTGGGGACTGTCTGCCATAAGTCCTTTCTGGGGTCGACCATAGGAAACAATTTTTTAAATATGGGGGGAGGGACGAAAGGAATACCGGGCCTTTCCCATTCTTTATTTACAATGTCCGCCACCCGCTTGGGTATAGGAAAAGCTTCTGGGAGCCCCGGGACCTCTAGGAACTTGTCCATTTTACATAGCTTCTCTGGGATGACTAAATTGTCACAATCATCCAGAGTGGATAATACCTCCTTAAGCAGAGCGCGGAGATGTTCCAACTTAAATTTAAACGTAATCACATCAGGTTCAGCTTGTTGAGAAATGTTCCCTGAATCTGTAATTTCTCCCTCAGACAAAACCTCCCTGGCCCCATCAGACTGGTTTAGGGGCCCTTCAGAACCATTATTATCAGCGTCGTCATGCTCTTCAGTATCTAAAACAGAGCAGTCGCGCTTACGCTGATAAGTGTGCATTTTGGCTAAAATGTTTTTGACAGAATTATCCATTACAGCCGTTAATTGTTGCATAGTAAGGAGTATTGGCGCGCTAGATGTACTAGGGGCCTCCTGAGTGGGCAAGACTCGTGTAGACGAAGGAGGGAATGATGCAGTACCATGCTTACTCCCCTCACTTGAGGAATCATCTTGGGCATCATTGTCATTGTCACATAAATCACATTTATTTAAATGAGAAGGAACTCTGGCTTCCCCACATTCAGAACACAGTCTATCTGGTAGTTCAGACATGTTAAACAGGCATAAACTTGATAACAAAGTACAAAAAACGTTTTAAAATAAAACCGTTACTGTCACTTTAAATTTTAAACTGAACACACTTTATTACTGCAATTGCGAAAAAATATGAAGGAATTGTTCAAAATTCACCAAAATTTCACCACAGTGTCTTAAAGCCTTAAAAGTATTGCACACCAAATTTGGAAGCTTTAACCCTTAAAATAACGGAACCGGAGCCGTTTTTAACTTTAACCCCTTTACAGTCCCTGGTATCTGCTTTGCTGAGACCCAACCAAGCCCAAAGGGGAATACGATACCAAATGACGCCTTCAGAAAGTCTTTTCTATGTATCAGAGCTCCTCACACATGCGACTGCATGCCATGCCTCTCAAAAACAAGTGCGCAACACCGGCGCGAAAATGAGGCTCTGCCTATGATTTGGGAAAGCCCCTAAAGAATAAGGTGTCTAAAAAAGTGCCTGCCGATATAATCTTATCAAAATACCCAGATTAAATGATTCCTCAAGGCTAAATATGTGTTAATAATGAATCGATTTAGCCCAGAAAAAGTCTACAGTCTTAATAAGCCCTTGTGAAGCCCTTATTTACTATCTTAATAAACATGGCTTACCGGATCCCATAGGGAAAATGACAGCTTCCAGCATTACATCGTCTTGTTAGAATGTGTCATGCCTCAAGCAGCAAGAGACTGCTCACTGTTCCCCCAACTGAAGTTAATTCCTCTCAACAGTCCTGTGTGGAACAGCCATGGATTTTAGTAACGGTTGCTAAAATCATTTTCCTCATACAAACAGAAATCTTCATCTCTTTTCTGTTTCTGAGTAAATAGTACATACCAGCACTATTTTAAAATAACAAACTCTTGATTGAATAATAAAAACTACAGTTAAACACTAAAAAACTCTAAGCCATCTCCGTGGAGATGTTGCCTGTACAACGGCAAAGAGAATGACTGGGGTAGGCGGAGCCTAGGAGGGATCATGTGACCAGCTTTGCTGGGCTCTTTGCCATTTCCTGTTGGGGAAGAGAATATCCCACAAGTAAGGATGACGCCGTGGACCAGACACACCTATGTTGGAGAAAGAGGATACGCAATTCACGTAAGTGGATTTGCGGTATTGCCAAGTCTGGCCAAAAAAGTGAGCGGTACACATGTACCTCCAAGACTCGTAATACCAGCGGGCGTTAAAAAGCAGCGTTAGGACCGGCAAATGCTGCTTTTTAAGCCTAACGCACAACTCGTAATCTAGCCGTAAGTTTGCAAATATGCCCTTAGGTTAACACAACTAAAATGATCTAGATGTAGAATAGTGAGAAACCACCAAATCAATTATTATTGTGTAAGATTGAACTAATACAAGTGTAAATAAATGGCATTAAATTAAAATACTGGGAGTTTAAGAGAAAAGTCCAAGTAAAATAATAAATATTAAAAATTATCCACAAATTAAGACACCCCCTTAAAAATACAGTATTAAAAGACACATATAACCTATCTTCACCTTCTTCTGAGGAGGGAAAGAATAGACTGGGATATCAAGTTTTGGGTATCTTTGCCTCCTCCTGGTGGCCAGGAGTTGAATTTCCAGGAGTAAATGGCTTGTGGACTATCACCACCTTATTAAAGAAATAACATTTTTTCAACAATTATGGTCCTGTAATCTTCTGTATATATACACAACATTTGTCTGAGATCAGCTTTATTTCTGTCCACAATGTTTTTCTGCAAAAGTTGCAATAAATGGTTATTCTTCATTATATGTAGATTCCATATTAGTACTAGTGGATATATTTTATCTGACCACTGGGGGACTGCACCTGGAATTCTGAGAGGTTGGGAACCTTAACCACTATAGGTCTTCATATGATTCTGCTTATGCAAAAACAGATATGTCTAAGTCAGGACTTGACAAACCCAGGAGCCTGGGAGCCACTGGCTCCTAGAATATTTCCCCTGGCTCCTAACTTTTTGGGTTATTCTCCATATATCTATATATAAATACCACTGTCTAGCTCCTAAAAGTGTGCCTGGTTCCTACATATTTTTACAGGCTCCTAAATTTTAAACAGATTTTCGACCCCTGCTGTAAGTATCCATTTGTTTTGTTTTTCTCTCACATACAAAACCAAACTGGTACAAGTAGGTTAGAAGTGTTTGCCAAACCTTGCATTATGTCTTAGCAGTTACAGGTCTATAGGCCTTCATAAAAAGGAGGAGATATGTGAAAAAAGGTGTTAATAAATAAAGCGGTCAGTGAAGGCACTTGATATGGAGAGGTAAGCTTACATACTTTGGGAAAAATATAGTACTAAAACTCCTCTTTTCATATAAAGGTTGGGAATAATGCAAAATAAGGCACATAAGAAACAGCATAGTTACCAACAAGCTGGGGAATCTAACACAATTCTGTCTGCTCTTACATGATCATATTGCAAGGACAAGGACATCTGGTAGAAGGTACCCTCATAGAGTTCTCTGGGGAACTCAAAGAGATAATACTTTTAAGTATAAGGTAGCTCCTGTAGGTTGGAACCTCTTGGAAAGTCATAAAGGGTCCACAACAAATGAGCAGGTGGTGGCTGGTCCTCTGCAATAGTAAGCATGCTGTACAATCCTTCTTTCTTCATTTATGCAAAGTAAACAATTTGGCTTCAGCAGAGATCCACCTTAGCCTACATTACTTCACTTAGGTAGAAATTGAATTTATTTGAGCAAAAAGGAGTGGAGCTTCCAAACCTTCAGTGAGTAGTTTCTATCTACTCCAGTAGCCAGATGACCCATACCCACCAGTACTGATAAGGATCAACAGGATTGTGAGAAGTACAACATTTTAGGAAGCCAGCTTGGGCAAATAAAGCAGTGTGTGGAGTCCTTAAATGCGATTGTTTTTTAATCCTATAAAATTACTCAATTACAAAAAAAATAAATTATATAAACATGGATGTCATTTTATATATTAATAAAATGGCATTAATTGCATTTCAAGACTGTGCAGACAAAGTGTGATTACTTTGGTTATAAATTTGAAGTGGGTTTTTTTAACTAATAAATTAAAGGGACATGAAAGGCAAAATTAAACTTTATTATTGCACTGTTTGCATAAAACTAAAGTGGTCTAATACATTTGTACTTTTTTGTCCCTTTGATAGATCAGACAACTTGCTGCCAAAGTTTTAATCTGTAGTAGAAGAGTCTAGAGCTGCAACAACTAATCAAAATAAATCGATATTGAAAATAGTTGTCAACAAATGTCATTACAGATTAGTTGGTCTGTGCACGGCAACAGCTTCTTCACTCCAATGAGCTCCGGCACATGGTATTGTGTTTTAATGGTTATGCCCATAGCCTAAAGGACGTCTACAGATGTTAACTTTTCACTTTTTAAGAACAGTATAAGTGTACAACTACTTCTGGCTTATGAGCAACACAGAAATAATAGAAGCCATCATTTTGGATTGTTTATATTAAATCAGGTGATTTGAAACAATGCTTTGCATGATATAGTGCCAAGCTTATTATTTACACTTAGCCCTAGATTGATGGGAGTTATTTGAATTGATGTGAATTATTATCCGTTTGCACAATTATTAGCGGATCACTTGCTATTGCTGATTATATGTACTATATAGATAAATGTGTAAAGCTTTGTACTGTTTGAGATTATATATATATCTGCAGTGAAACTGGAGCTCTATAAGGGAGAGCGTGGTTATAGCCAGACAAAAATACAAGGTGGACATGTGTTTTATTTTTGGGTGCAGTTATCCGTGTGATGGGCGTGGCTGCACCTGATCGTCTCTCATCGTATCTCCGCCTAGTTCCTGGCTCGGGTCTCACACTGACCCGTCAGATTATATGTCCGGAGCCCCAAATGGAGTCTGCCTGTCACCAAGACCACTGGACTTAGCTACAACCTTACGTGCAAGGTGGTTATAGAAAGTTACTGTGCTTTTTTGTATACACTGTCTGGTGGGTGCTAATTTGTACCAACTGTGTGCGAGCTTGTGGCTTATGCATATATAGTGTGCACGCATATTTACCTCAGGCGAATAGAATGTCTACGCACAAGAGGCTGATGTATGAGCACTGTATATAAGGCTTATAGATATTCACTGTGTGTGCTTAGGGCTGTGTCTGATAATATCAAGTGTTTATAAACATGTTACTTATCCTCCTTTGATTACTGTATTCACTATTCAGAACTTTGGTTTCCTTCTAAAAAGTTAAAAAAAAAAAAAAAAAAAAAAAAAAGGCTCTGCTGGTTTCAAATATCATCATGTCATGGTACTTATGTGTGTGCTCTGTGTACCATGCAAGTGCTGCGCTGCTCAACTTATGCTAAGGATAGACATGTAACTCAATAGAACAGGGGAGGGCTGTACATTTTTAGCCATTTTGGTCCCCTTTGGGCTGAAATTAGAATTGCACATTTTCTGCGGCCCAAATTTTGGTGCATCGCTAGTATTATTCTTTATTTAGATCTGTGTAACAGAATCAGATTTAACAGTTTTTGTTTTGTTACCAATTATCAAAATAAAGTATAGTCCTAGAAAACTATTATTATATGCAAAACAGTAAGTCAAGTAATGAACTCAAACAGCAGCTCTAGGCTGGCATCAAATTTGAAATATGCTGCACAATAATTTTACCGAAAATAAAAAGGCAAAAAAAACTAAACAAAAAATGCCATTTTCGGCCGAAACTTTCTGCGGCCGAAATTTCGGTGCATCCCTAACAAAATATATATATATATATATATATATATATATATATATATATATATATATATATATATATATATATATATATATATATATATATATATATATATATATATATATATATATATATATATATATATATATATATATATATATATATATATATATATATCTGTTATTTTAAGAGCGGACTAGATATTTTTTTCCTAACCATATAGCTGGTTATTTACCATTGCATATAGATATTCAAGATATTTTTATGTTAGAATAAAGTCCAGGTTTACTTTGTCCAGGTTATAAACAGAGGCCCTTTGCATTGGTGGAGAGTTAAAGACAAAATATCCCACCTTGGTGGAAACCTACTTATGCATCTCAGGCACCTCAACACCATTTGAGCACCTCTTCTCTACTGCAGGCAAAATAGCTTGCAAAACAAGAGCCATCCTCAGCATGGTCATCCTGACATTTTTGCATTTCAATCAAAGTTTCAGAAAGAAACTGCAGGCAAAATAGCTTGCAAAACAAGAGCCATCCTCAGCATGGTCATCCTGACATTTTTGCATTTCAATCAAAGTTTCAGAAAGAGTAAATAACAGAATGTTATAAACAGTGACAGTCTACCTCTTTCTAGTTCAACCTCTTTTTCAAACAGTTTTGTGGTTTTGTTTTGCTTAATTATAAAAATGTCTTCTGCTGCTTAACCGATTATGAAAATAATCATTAGTTGCAGACCTAGAAGAGTCTGGTAAGACTGTGGAATAACTACAAGAATTTAACAAGACAATATAAATTTGTCAGCCATAGCACAAGGCAGAGCATGTTGTCTGATGAACTACTTACAGGATCAGTCATTATTAGATATGGGCATTCGGATCCTTAGTGAGAATCCAAATGCGGAAGTAGGCGGCCACTTGTCTCGTTTGGCTCAATTCGAAGTCGGATTTATTCAGATCTGGATTTGCACAGATCTTAGAGTGCTGATCTTTCACAAGAATAAATTTGGCTTTGAAAAGAGCCAAACAGCACCAGCGGCCACCTACTTCCACATCCGGATCCTATCAAAGGATCCGTAAGGCACATAACTAGTCACTATTTTCAAGATAATATAAAGAATGAATGAGGTTATAAACAGATGCCCCTCGCTGCAGAAATAATATCACAGCCATATCAGTACAGTCCACAACCAGCAAGCACATTGACAAGCGAATATTGACTGCAACTGATAGTGAAAGGGTAAAGTTTAGAATGTTTATTTTTTTACCTTATCTCAAATAACCGTTTTATGAAGGCAGTTTAACATAAAGTGAGCAGCTCAATCAATACAGAGCACATCACATAACAAAAACGACCCTTTCATAATATATACTGGGTTCAGCCAACACCAACCACAATGGTACTCTCACTTTCAGCAAACAAACTTTTTAGAGTTAATAATAATAATAATTCTAAGTAACACAAATAAAAGTTCCTGGGAGAGTTGCTGCCAAGAGTTAGGTCACTAAGCCCCAGCAGGTCGGTTACTATAATCTGATAATAGATCAATGTAAAATAGTAAATGTTAAGATTCAGAAATAAAACTATGGAATCCATAGGAAACTTGATTTGCAGGGTTAGCTAAGCAAATATTTTTTTCTTCTCTTTTTATGGATCACACTTTATGTGCACAGTGTTGCAATTACTATACTTTGATGACGGTTTATAATGAGAATAAGCAATAACAAATCAAGCAATAAACACATAAAATAAAATTGTGATAAAAATGAATCTAGGCCACATAAATCTAATCTATTTAGGTATAATATACTGAATTTAAACAGTAAACAATATTTTATATCTAACAACTTTACAAGCAGTATAATGTTTGACTTCAACCTAGCATTTAAGTCTTTATGTAATTGAGGACATCATGTTGGTCTATAAAAACTTGAAAGTGAATGTAAACGACCATAAATCGCTCAAGTCATAGGATTCAATTTAAAAAAATGAGTGAGACTTTCATTCATGAAATCGGTAATTTATCCTGATCTTCTTAGATTTTTACATTTTAATGCCGGAACGATAAGCGTTGTTCCTCTGCCCGCCATAGTCTTCAGTTGATTGACAGATGACTCATCTGCAATCCACTAATCATTGTTCCCCTCCGGGACCGTGATGTTTGTGCAAAGGGGCTGAACGCCCCTGGGGGGGAAACAATGATTAGTGGATTGCAGATGAGTCATCTGTCAATCAACTGAGAACTTTAAACAGGTGGAGGAACAGCACTTATCGTTACGGCATTAAAAATGAAAAAATCTATGATCAAAATAAATTACCAATTATATATTTTTTTTTTTAAACTAAAAACTATTTTTTTGCATCACGTTTATTTGGATTTTAAAGCTAACTGAAAGTACATATCTGTATACAACTGGACCTTAGGAACTGAATCTTCAGTGGCTGATATGCGAAAATTCCACTGCTTTATTAGTGGACATTCAAACTGCTCTATATTAGATTCCACAGAGGAAAAATGGGAAAGAAGTAAATTAACTTGGCTTTCCAAAACACTGGTCCTCAAGTAACAAATGATTTATGTTTCGCCACTTGATGTGCCCCACTTAATTTCAACCTGTCATAGTTTACTGACCACAGTAGTAATCTTCACTCTAGAACACGTGGACTTTTGTACAAAAACAAGGTGAAAAAGGCACCTGCAGTGTTTAGCTTCGTGACAGAGTCAGCTCCCCTGTTGCATTTGTTTGTTCACCTTCATTACAGAGGAGCATTCTACAGACCTACATAAAAGGGCATACGCACGTACACTGCTTCTCTATGATGTTCCAGTCATTGAAAAACAGACAAATACAGAGAAATCCTGTTTATAAACAACTGGCGTTGAAATAAAATAAAGGATTTACTAATTGATCATCTTGTAGGCAAAGATTATGGAAACCACAGTATATCAGTATCTACAAGGCAAAACATTTCTGAGTTAAGTTTTCTTTTAGCTTAAAAGGGACAGTAAACACAGAGTATATAACATTTTAGATATTCTCTGCAGACTCAAGCCCTGATTGGCTCTTATAAATAAAGCAAAGGGTGGATGGAGTTTGGCAACTGAAAAACAACTGCAGTAAAAATGTTAATTTGTTTTAAAGCCGATTAGTCTTGGCTCATATGTTATTCTATAGCAAGACAACAGAAAAGTCTTCTAATTACAAGGTGTTTACTTCAATCCCTTTAAAAATATATTTTCTAAACAAATTTAAATAAACACAGCACAGTCTGTTGTGCAACAAACATTTAACATTATTTATAAAATACATTTTATAAAAAGCAATGCTCAAGACAGACATTTGAAATAAAAGCTAAAAAAAAAAAAATTTACACTAAACATACTTTGAACAAAGTATTTCACGTTAAAAGCCTGCGTATCAATTTTGTATATGCAAAACAATTATGCCTTTAGTTGAGGAAGAGGTTTATCTATAAAAAGGTATTGTAAAAAAGCACATGTATTACATAGCAAGTAAGTTCTAGGAGATCTATCTACTGATAAAATAATGCTTCCACTAGCTCAGTGTTATGTAACAGTCACAATATTTTTCTGAATCACACACTTATCCTACATTAAAGGGACATTAAACACTAATTAAATGATATATAGAATGATGCATTCAAAGAAAAGATTACTCTGAGAATAACATGTAGATGTATTTTTTAAAGTTTCATTAGCTTTGTAAATATTGACAAAATAAGTATAAAGTTCTAGTGTCTGTAAAACAATGGGAGCTGTCATATTGTAACTTAGGTTACCTTCTCAGCTGTGGCCAATTAAAGGACCAGTCAACACAGTAGATTTGCATAATCAATAAATGCAAGATAAAACAATGCAATAGCACTTAGTCTGAACTTCAAATGAGTAGATTTTTTTTTCTGACAATTTTAAAGGTTATGTCTCTTTCCACTCCCCCTGTACCATGTGACAGCCATCAGCCAATGACAAATGCATACACATACATGGTTTTTCTGTGAATTCTTGCGCATGCTCAGTAGGAGCTGGTGACTCAAAAAGTTTAAATATAAAAAGACTGTGCACATTTTGTTAATGGAAGTAAATTGGAAAGTTGATTAAAATTGCTGCTCTATCTGAATAATGAAAGTTTAATTTTGACTTGAGTGTCCCTTTAAGGACAGTTATAAATAGATCACCAGAGTGTGCAGTCAATGGCTATGTGGAATATAACAGTGTCCTGCACTTCCATTTCTTACAGGAACTGAAAGGCTCACAATTTCAGAATGGAGTTACAGGAAAAAGGGGACAAATAAATAATGAAAGTATGTTGCAGAGTTTTTTTTCTATATATACGATTTATCATTTTATATTACCATCTCAAAGTGTTAAATGTCCCTTGAAGCCTAATAATTGATTTTTCTTGCTTCCAAATTGTCCCTATTCATGATGAAGTTTTCCTTTATTTTAAAGGAAAATCTTTGTCCCTTCCAGCCTCCCCATATATTTCATTTATGAGTCTCCTACACAGCAGTAAAACATCCTAATCAAATGAACATTAGTGTAAAAGCAGTGTTCTCCACAGAAAATGTTGCCAGTCGGTTGGCATCATAAAGTAGCCGGGTGGGGACAATTTACTACTTGACATTTTCTGCTTTCGAAAGCACAAATTCATTGCATAATTTAAAGGGATAGTCAAGTCCAAAAAAAAAAAATTCATGTTTCAAATAGGGCATGTAATTTTAAACAACTTTCCAGTTTACTTTTATCACCAATTTTGCTTTATTCCCTTGGTATTCTTAGTTGAAAGCTAAACCTAGGAGGTTCATATGCTAATTTTCTAGACCTTGAAGGCCGCCTCTAATCTAAATGCATTTTGATATTGTTTCACCACTAGAGGGCATTAGTTCACGTGTTTCATATAGATAACATTGAGCTCATGCACGTGAATTTACCATGGAGACAGCTCTGATTGGCTAAAATGCAAGTCTGTCAAAAGAAATGAAATAAGGGGGCAGTCTGCTGAGGCTTAGATACAAGTTAATTACAGAGGTAAAATGTGTATAATTATAACTGTGTTAGTTATGCAAAACTGGGGAATTGGTAATTAAGAGATTATCTAACTTTTAAAACAACAAAAATGCTGGTGTTGACTGTCCCTTTAACAAAATGTATTTAATGATAATTTGAGCAATAAACATTGGAAAAAATATATAAGCCAATTTTAGCTTAAAATTGTAGCTGGATGGTCAGTAAAATCAGCCAGGTGGTGCACCCATTAAAAAGGGCCTGGGGACAACACTGAAAAGGATATATTAAATCAATAGTATTTAAAATACAATTATAGGAATTTGCATAAAACTTTCTGCTACTTAGTGCTGAAAGATAAGGATTATGTGCGGTTACTGGTACACTGATCATGAGTATCAGGCTAATAGGGTTGCATGTGTCTTACAGAGTGCTGAAATATAATGATTAAGTGCAGTCACTGGTACGATGATCATAAGTATCAGACCAATAGTGGTGCATGTGTCTTACAGAGTGCTCAAAGATAAGGATTATGTGCGGTCACTGGTACACTGATCATGGGTATCAGACTAATATGGGTGCATGTGTCTTACAAAGTGCTGAAATATGATTATGTGCAGTCACTAATACATTGATCATGAGCATCAGGCTAATAGGGTTGCATGTGTCTTACAAAGTGCTGAAATATGATTATGTGCAGTCACTAATACATTGATCATGAGCATCAGGCTAATAGTGGTGCATGTGTCTTACAGAGTGCTGAAAGTAAGGATTAAGTGAGGTCACTGGTACCCTGATCATGAGTATCAGACTAATAGGGGTGCATGTGTCTTACAAAGTGCTGAAATATGATTATGTGCAGTCACTAATACATTGATCATGAGCATCAGGCTAATAGTGGTGCATGTGTCTTACAGAGTGCTGAAAGTAAGGATTAAGTGAGGTCACTGGTACCCTGATCATGAGTATCAGACTAATAGGGGTGCATGTGTCTTACAAAGTGCTGAAATATGATTATGTGCAGTCACTAATACATTGATCATGAGCATCAGGCTAATAGTGGTGCATGTGTCTTACAGAGTGCTGAAAGATAAGGATTAAGTGAGGTCACTGGTACAATGATCATGAGTATCAGACTAATAGGGGTGCATGTGTCTTACAAAGTGCTGAAAGATAAGGATTATGTGTGGTCACTGGTACACTGATCATGAGTATCAGGCTAATAGGGGTGCATGTGTCTTACAGAGTGCTGAAAGATAAGGATTGTGTGCGGTCACTGATACGCTGACCATGAGTATTAGGCTAATAGGGGGCATGTGTCTTGCAGAGTGCTGGAAGATAAGGATTATGTGTGGTCACTCGTACGCTGATCATGAGTATCAGGCTAATAAGGGTGCATGTGTCTTACAGAGTGCTGAAAGATAAGGATTGTGTGCGGTCACTAGTACGCGGATCATGAGAATCAGGCTAATAAGGGTGCATGTGTTTTATAGAGTAGGATTTTGTGCAGACAATGATATGCTGATCATGAGAATCAGGCTAAAAGGGGTGCAGGTGTCTTACAGAGTGCTGAAAGATAAGGTTTATGTGCGGACGCCGATACGTTGATCATGAGTATCAGGCTAATAGGGGTGCATGTGTTTACCAGTACTGGGCAGAGCACATATAAGTCAGCACTAAAAGGGATACTAAACCCAGATTTTTAGTATCCTTTCAACTTTTAAAGAAACATTAAACACTAAAATACTAGTTAGAATAATGTATTCAAAGCAAAGATTATACTGAGAATAATATGCAGATGTATTTTTTAACATTTGTGATAGTTGTTTAAATACAAGGAAAAAAAAAAAAAAAGGTGTCAAGTTTTAGTGCTCATGAAGCAGCCTAAGATTCCTTCTCTGCTGAGGCCAATTAGCACCGAGTGTGCAACCAATTATTCTGCCCCTTTAATAGGGACATTAAAGCGAGGGGTTGTTACATTTTCAGCTTGTTTATAGCCGTCATTAATAGACCCCAGCAGAAGAGGAAAGATAAGTAGAACAGGTTTTAAACCTAGGGAAACCTAGATTACAAATGGCAGTTATTCATTACCTTAAGGAAACTAAAACTCCATTAGTTAAAGTTATGGTAAATCCGATTGTTTTTGAAATGCTAGGATTTACTAGTGCAACAAATAAAGGGGACTTTCCGTCATGTATAAGATACTTCATGCTGAACGTTCCTTTATTTATCTGAAGCATT
This sequence comes from Bombina bombina, assembly GCF_027579735.1. NCBI lineage: Eukaryota > Metazoa > Chordata > Amphibia > Anura > Bombinatoridae > Bombina > Bombina bombina. The sequence goes on from NC_069499.1 coordinate 127,316,847, forward strand.
CGCATCACTGAGCGCCTCAGGCCGCACACGGCAGAAAGCTATTACTAGTGAGGGTGAACTTAGCCAATGCCTGCTAGCTATCCAGCATAATGCCAACTTGGCCGCACAGCTATTGGCTAAGAGGTGGAAATGTCACCTCATTGAAAAAACAGCGTCCTGCTACAGGCAGCCTGAGGTGCTCAGTGGGGCAAACGCTGCAGACAAATAAAGGAACATTCAGCATGAAGTATTTTATACTTCATGACTGAAATTCCCCCCTTATTTGTTGCACTGGTAGATCCTAGCGTTTCACAAATGCTAGGATTTACTATATATATATATATATATACACATATACACACACACACACAACAGAATGAATATATCATTTTATATAACATTTATTTAGTGTTTAGTGCCCCTTTAAGTGTATACATTCTGCATGCAAAAGCCATATCAAGTGTAAAGCTTTTAGAAGAAGCCATATTACATATCACTCAATTTGAAGCTAGGCCGTATGAATCTAATTATTTTTGAATTATAAAAGAAAAAACAAAAAGAAGGATGAAGAAAAGTGTAAAGAAATTTTTCGTCTCCGGAGATTCTCAAACCGTGTAGTGCTACATTTGTGTTAGAACTTTCCTAGGATTTTATGTGACAGCCATGTGACTTCAAACAAACATTTAAATGCTTGTTACAAAAAAGATCATATGAACAAATTCAAATGTCTGTTTTAAGCAGCTGCTTTTTTTTTTTTTTTTTTTTTTAAATAAAATTCTAAAAGAAAAGAACGTCAGAACTAGGATCTCACCATCCTTGTGGTCTACCGGTTTTACTACTTCCATATCAAAGGTGTCTTGTATGGGATGGCCCCTAAAACAGGCCAGATGTTCTTGCTCAATCACATTGCTCTCGTCTACTTCTAGAGGTTGCCAAGTACCATCAATAAACCATTGACCACGCATCACTGGGATCTTATCTGACTCTGTAAAGAACGAAAGAAAATTTAAAAAAAAAATATATATATATTTTTTATAAAAAGTAATGTAATGCAAATCAACCAATTTTCAAAGTATATTAAAAGGGACACTGAACCCAATATTTTTTTATTTTGCGCTTCAGACAGAGCATGCAATTTTAAGCAACTTTCTAATTTACTCCTATTATCAATTTTTCTTTGTTCTCTTGCTATCTTTCTTTATTTGAAGAAGGCATCTAACCCTTTTTTTGTTCAGTACTCTGGACAGCACTTTTTTATTGGTGGATGAATTTATCCACCAATCAGCAAGAACCACCCAGGTTTTTCACCAAAAATGGGTCGGCATCTAAACTTACATTCTTGCATTTCAAATAAAGATACCAAAAGAATGAAGAAAGTTGCTTAAAATTTCATGCTCTATCTGAATCACAAAAGAAAAAATTTGGGTTCAGTGTCCCTTTAATTATTATTTGGGGTCTTCCTTATATCTGGGTTTTTCTGCAATCTAATATTTTCAAAACCGTCTGCTGGAAAAAGAAAATGGATGCTTAAACAGATGTTTAAATTAAATAAGTGAAGGAGTTAAATTGTAAACTACTTAATATTGTATGCAAACATTTTTCAAACCTTTATAAAGCACATCTTCTTTCACACTACAGTATTTGCCCCAACAAGGAATCTTTAAATCCAGTAACAATAAAAAAATTAAATAAAATGCCAGCGAAGTGACTATCTCTCTATAGAACTGAAGGACAGCTAAATACAACATGTAATGGGTACTTAATGCTGATATAAACCTTGACACTAGTTTAAAGATCTGTGGCTAAAAGGATTAAACCAGCTAAAGATACGACTACAGGAGGACAAGATTTAAATATACTGATCTGCAGCATCTCTTGACATATGGTTTAATGTATTTCCCTCTTACATCAACAATCAACCCCCCCCCCAAAAAAAAAATCATATTGCTACTTGATGGGTTTGCACGTATCACAAAATAAACATTTGACAAAACGTGTTGCCCATATTCTTCTTAGTAACAGCGACATATGGTTTAGGGAAGGTTGGCTGTATCCCTAAGTACATTACAAGTCTCTGTAGATTTTGCATTTAACGTTATTGGCTTTGTTCCAGGAAAGGTTATGTTCCAAAGCACAGGTTATGTTTCACAGAGCAAACTGCAAGTGTCATTTCACAAGCAGCAACATGACAATATTAGCAGGTGCTCCAACAAGCAACCAGTAAAGTGTATGCCAACATTTGTATTTGTTATTTTAAATAAAATGTCAGATTATATAATACGGTGTGTTTATTTCCAGATAATGGCATGTTTAATTCCAGATAAAAACCAACTCAAAAACGATTAATAGCATTGTTAGTGCAAAATAATTAAAGTGATTGTAAACTTAAACTATTCTCTTAACAATATTTGTAATACGTATATACATAATTGTTCTCCCCAGGTCCTTTTTAAATAGATGCACCACCCACTTGATTTTACTAACTACCTGGCTAAAAATGTTTTACCAAAAATAAGTTAAAATTAGCTATTACATTTTTCAATGTTTATTGCTCAAATGAACATTTTTGTTAAATTATGCAATTAATTTGTGCTTTGAATAGCAGAAAATATTATAATATTAGATTACACTGTCTTCACCCGGCTACTTTATAACGCTACCCAGCTGGCAACATTTTGTGTGGAGAACACTGCATATACATATACACACACGCTAAGGGAACTCTAAAATACTGAGTTTCTGAGGTATGTTAATATAAGTTTTAAGTACATTAAAGGGGGACACAAAATGCTATTTTTTTCTTTCATGATTCAGATAGCACATGCAATTTTAAGCAACTTTCTAATTTACTCCTATTATAATTTTTTTCTGCGTTCTCTTGCTATCTTTATTTAAAAAAGCAGTAATGTAAGCATAGGAGCCGGACCATTTTTGGTTCAGCACCTGCTGATTAGTAGCTACATCTAGCCACCAATCAGCAGGTGCGGAACCAAAAATGGTCCGGCTCCTAGGCTTACATTCCTGCTTTTTTAAATAAAGATACCAAGAGGACAAAGAAAAATTTATAATAGTAGTACATTAGAATGTTGCTTAAAATTGCATGTGCTATCTGAATCATAAATGAAAGGAGATGAGTCCCAGGTAGATAAATAAAATCATGTCTTTATTAAATCCTTTAAAAGTTTTTTTGTGAGACGCAGCTCACACGGTTCAACATCAGCCAGGGAAGGAGTGAGAAAATGAGCGTAGCACCAATGGCTTACATGTTTCGGCTAAACGCCGTAATCATAGCCTAAGGTGCTATGCATCTGTGCATCATTAAAAGGTATAGAAAACAATCTTATTGGCTAAAACACTAAAGGTTATTGATTAAAAGTAACGCCCACTTAAGCACACCTAAGAAAATCAGGGAAATTAACCATATGAATGCCAGTAGTTCCATAGATGAAGACACATCTAAGAATGCATCATAATAAAGAGTGAAATTAGATCAATTGCAAGAAAACATATAATATAATAGATGTGTCGATATCTATGGAAATAAAAAGGTTAGGAAGGAAGTATAGTTAGTACATATCAAATAGTAATGAAGGTAATGGCTAAAAAACATATAGAGTACATTGAGGTATATATGTTTATATATATGTCTATATGTTTTTTAGCCATTACCTTCATTACTATTTGATATGTACTAACTATACTTCCTTCCTAACCTTTTTATTTCCATAGATATCGACACATTATATTATGTTTTCTTGCAATTGATCTAATTTCACTCTTTATTATGATGCATTCTTAGATATGTCTTCATCTATGGAACTACTGGCATTCATATGGTTAATTTCCCTGATTTTCTTAGGTGTGCTTAAGTGGGCGTTACTTTTAGTCAATAACCTTTAGTGTTTTAGCCAATAAGATTGTTTTCTATACCTTTTAATGATGCACAGATGCATAGCACCTTAGGCTATGATTACAGCGTTTAGCCGAAACATGTAAGCCATTGGTGCTACGCTCATTTTCTCACTCCTTCCCTGGCTGATGTTGAACCGTGTGAGCTGCGTCTCACGAAAAAACTTTTAAAGGATTTAATAAAGACATGATTTTATTTATCTACCTGGGACTCATCTCCTTTCATTTCTGATACTTATACACCAGCGTATAAGTCCCAGCGACTATCTCCTCTTCTGCTGCCGGACCGGGTGAAGACGTGGATCCGGTATACACACACCCCCTACGTCACGCGGTGACGTCTACAGAGCTGCAGACCGGGTTTTGCACAGAGGCAGAAGCAAGAGAAGTCGGCAGACACGCTGCCATCGGATATCGTTCCGTCTACTAATAGGACTTTCTTCCTTCAGTGCTTAAGGTACACCTCTTTTTGGCTCATGATGAGATTATCTGGGGGTGTGTATTGTTGACCAAGTCCCGGTGCCAGGTTTGGCTTTTATTTCACACACACGAACTATAAGGGCAACCATTCCTTCTTGCTTATGCTATCTGAATCATGAAAGAAAAAAAAATTGGGTTTTGTGTCCCTTTAATAATGCTTTAGTTAAACATTTTGACTTAAAACCTGAATGTACATTATAGATTGCTCAAGGCCAAATACAAAGTAAGGCACCAAATATTATCAGTTGTTCTTCATGTGTACTCTAGGCCTATGTGCTTAAAGGGATATGAAAAACATTTTTTTCTTTCATGATTCAGCAACTTTCTAATTTACTGCTTTTTTGTTCTCTTTGTATCTTTAATTGAAAGGCAGGGATTTAAGCTTAGGGGCCGGCCCATTGTTGGTTCAGCACCCTGGGTAGTGCTTGCCGATTGGTGGCTACACTTAGAAAATAGAAAAAAATTGGGTTTCATATCCCTTTAAACTCTGCAAAAATGTTAAACACATACTTAAAGTGATACTCAGTAACCAGGGACAACTGCAGGTCCTCGGCAAACCCTGTCATTGGTTTGGTTGTGCAATGGTTGCTGACGATTAGCTACCCATCTTTTTACTGCTCTGTATCAAGAGTTCTAGGTCCCTCAAGATGGACTTTATCATAGAATTCCAGTGTCAGTGTTAAAATGACATGGTGTTATAAATTGGAGCATGTAATTTTGGCAATTTACAAAGGGACATAATACCCATATGCTAAATAAGTTTAAAGTGATACAGCATAACTGTAAAAAGCGGAGATGAAAATATCACCCAACTTCTCTATGTAACAAGGGAAGATATTTTACATCACAACTTCTTCACCTCACCAAAGTACATGTTCTGTGAACAGTTATACTTTACTTGCTGCCAGATGCAAGTTTGAAGAAAAAAAAACAAAAAAAAAAAAACAATAGCCAATCGGCATCAGCAGCGATTCGGTCATGCTTTGATTTTCTGTAAACTCATGAGATTTCATAGTAAATTTCCTTAAACTGAATAGGAAAATAACATGACTGTGCCTGCGCATGCCACATGAACACTCCCTTGCAAGTCCTAGGACTAGCAATCTGATTGGCTACTTAAAGTCTCTATACAGTGGGTTGCAAATAATATGGACATTTTGCGGTAAATACCTTCCTTTTTTACATAGAGATGTTCAGGTGATATTTTATAATCAGCTTTTTATAGCTATTCTTCATCACTTTCAAGTGCTTCAACATTTGGGTATCATGTCCCTTTACAAATAGCTAAAGTAACAGTCTTGAGCTGTAATAAACCGCTCCTGAGAAAGACAATACTGGTGATTCATAAGTGAGCTGCTCCAAATTTGCTTATTCGACCTGTCCTGCTTACAAGCTGCACTATGATTGTTGTTCCCAAGCAGGAATTAAAGGACAATTATAGTTAAAAAAAAAATTAAAATTTTTTTAAAAAAAAAATCATCTAACCACCACATAGGGAGTTGATCATAACCCCATAGAAAAGTTTATCAAATGATTTATGGACAAAACACCCACAAACCTTAAAGGGACAGTAAAGACAAAATTAAACGTTCATAGTTTCGGAAAGAGCATGCAATTTTAAACAACTTTCCAATTTACTTATGTTATTAATGTTGCTTAGTTCTTCTGGTATCCTTTGTTAAATAGTAATCATAGGTGAGCTAAGGAGCATGCACGTGTCCATAGCCATCAGACAAAAATGCTTAAAACAATGTTATATATAGTTGTAAACTATGCACTCTCATAGAGTGTCTGTAGCATTATATGGCAGCTGTGTTTGCAACTATGTAGATCACTGCTATAAACATTATTGCAAACACTCTTTACCAAAGGATATCAAAAAAACTAAGTAAAATTGGTAATAGAAGTATATTGTAAAGTTGTTTAAAATGTCATTCTCTGTCCAATCCATATATATATATATATATATATATTTAATTTTGGCTTTATTGTCCCTTTAAAAGGTGAATGTTGTAAAAAGTATACATTTTTCTAAAGGATTATGATTGAAACCATTAGCATGGTCTGACAACACAAAAATACAACAGTCTAACAAATTAGACCACTCTAATACAAAAATATAGAACTATATTTTTGCATTAGAAAGTTTTTAAAATCAATATTGAAAACACCAGGAAAGGCAATATCCATAAGGAGATTTTTCACTGACTAATAATATTATTATTATTATTGTACAAATTAAATGTAGTTATATTCAGGACATGCATAACAAATCAAATACGATGACATTATCAGATTCATAGCAGTGGAGTTACAGTGGAATTACTTCTAGCAATAACACTGTCAGCCACTACTTGACTTACTGACAACAACTCATTAGAACTTACGATTCCAGTAAACCGGGTAACATTCTAATTCGGCCACATCCACTTCATAGAGACCGCTCCTCACACACACAGGTTCGATCTTCACCAAGTCCCCTAAACTGCTAACATCCAGCTCCGAGTTCTCCTGTACTGGTCCCTCTGGGTCGTTCGCCCCTGGAGCACCTGCTTCCTTATCGGCTTGGGCAGCTGTAAAATCCGATAGTTTACGGTAGGCCAGCTCAATACGTAACGAATCATAGCCGATGAACGGTTTCCACGTTTTCTTGTCCTCTTTGTAAAACCAGCGCACTTCTTCCGGCCCCAGCTCTGTAACGATCTCATAGCGATGTCGGGAACTGCTGGACCGAGTCCGTTTACGTTCGGGAATAAGTATTCTGGTGGTGTTGCTTTCCTCATATTCTCCGTCCTCCACCTCAGATGGAGAACCGATAAGGACAGAGTCTGGGGGGAACTCGTACGGCGGATCACTGAGGTGCAGCTCCAGGCCTAAGTGCTTTTTGCCAGGAGGTGACATGGGCGAGAGGCGCCGGTGACTGTGGCAGCTGTGGTGATAATGGTGGTTAATGCAAACCCGAGTTAGATCGTCTTCCCGTTCCCCTCTCACTACTTCCAGCGGATCTTCGTCCTCTTCTTCGTAACAACACCCGCCGGGTTCCCAATCGCACTGACCGTTTTTGTCCGGGCTCAGCGGTGACCGCTGCCCGGAACGACTCATACCGTCGCTGGCCCAACTGAAAAAGATGAGCAACAGCAGCAAGCACCGGTCTTATACATGTATGTGGTCGGTGTTACGCCTGTGGCCTAGCACGTGGAACTGATCGTCTTGTGTTATTTTATTCCTGTTACACCGGCATCGTACGCACTATCCTCATTTATCGCACCGGAGAATCCCTCTTAGCTATTCAAAGCTCCTGTCATGCACAAGGACGATTATTGCTGCCCGGGCCCTCCCCTAGGCGTGTGTGATGCCGGTCACAAGGGGCGTGGGTTGTGTGTACATTGGAATACATTGATGAAATTGCTTTTCTATTATTAAACCAATTTTAAAATTACATAACGGTGCAATAATATAATTCTCCAATGTTTTAAATGCATTTTATTATTGAATTATTGCTTGTATTTAACTAGGTTTTCAATCCTTGGAAAGTTTATTTAATTATTTTTCTACAAAACACAACACTAAAGTCTGACCTCAGCCAGGTTAGCCCCCAAAATGGAAATATTAAAACAAACCTCATTCAATTAGTTAGATCTTTGTTATTTATAGCTAGCATGCAAGAAGTGGTAGTAACAATTATTGGGGGGGGGAGCTATCCCCATGTAACAAACATTGGACAAAAAGATATACAATTTAATAGATATTTATTAGATCAAGCATGATCAGTCAGTAGTTTTGTTAGATCTAACATCATTACAGAGATATTAGGTATTAAATTAGAGGGGCTGCCCCCACATTCAAAATTTGCTACAAAAAAATAAATTCAGGATAATAGATCTTAGTTAGATCAAATATTTATTACGTTAACAAGCAAAGCCTGGTATTAAAGGGACAGTCAACCATATAATTGTTATTGTTTTAAAAGATAGATAATCCCTTTATTACTCATTCCCCAGTTTTGCATAACCAACACAGTTATATTAATGTACTTTTTACCTTTGTGATTACCTTGTATCTAGGAACCTTCTTCCAGCCCCCTGATCACATGACTGTGACTGTTTATTATCTATTGTCTTAAATTTAGCATTGTATTGTGCTAGATCTTAAATAACTTTCTGTGCCTGAACACAGTGTTATCTATATGGCCCATGTGTACTTTCTGTCTCTTTGTGTTGAAAAGAGATTTAAAAAGCATGTGACAAGAGGCAGCTCTCAAAGGCTTAGAAATTAACATATGAGCCTACCTATGTTTAGTTTAAACTAAGAATACCAAGAGAAAAAAGCAAATTTGATGATAAAAGTAAATTGGAAAGTCAATTAAAATTAAAAGTCCTATCTGAATAATGAAAGTTTAATTTATACTTGACTGTCCCTTTAATTGTTTGTAGGGGGGCTTACTTGTCATCAGCCCCCTACCCCCTTAACAAAAAATAGACACAAAGTTATTTAATTTGATAGATATTTAGATCAAGTCAGTTTTTGTTAGATTTTAGAATTACAAAGATATTAGCTATTAACATTTTTTTTTGGGGGGGGGGAGCTAGCCCCCCAAATCAGAATTTCAGACAAAAATAATAATTCAGGCCAATTGATCTTGAATAGATCAGGTTATATCTATTGTTTATCATGTTAGATCTAACTTGCAAAATGTGGTATTAATAATCATATTGTGGGAGCTTCTATGTGTTCAATATAAACGCGTCGGACGTTTGTGCTCAATGTACCCCTGAGTCTGTTTCACCCTGTGAATGTTGAATTTACCTAAATAAAGAAGTTTTTTTACCTGCACTAAGGCCTGCGGCTGTGATCAGTTTCAATACAGGTAACTCTATTTGTTCATTCAATATGGGTGTGCCAGCCCCCATAACAAAAAATAAGCAGTTATATAATTTGATAGAAATAAGTACATAAGGTATGATCAGTCAGTTGTTTTGTTAGATCTAAAAAAAATGACCAAAATATTAGGTATTACATTGGGGGGGGGGGGGGGGGCTAGCACACCACTTAAAGGGACACTCAAGTCAAAATAAACTTTTATGATTCAGATACAGTATGCAGTTTTAAGAAACTTTCCAATTTACTTCCATTATCAAATTATGCACAATCTTGTTATATACACAGTTTCTGGGGAACAAGATCCTACTGAGCATGTGCACAAGCTGATAGGGTATACGTATACTAGTCTATGATTGGCTGATGTAGAAAAAGTGTGTTAAAGATAAAAAATACAATCTTTATTCAGCTTCCATAAAAGAAACTGGTACAAAAAACATACCAGACATATGGCGGATAAACAGACAAGAGGCATAAATAAAAAGAGAAGCGCTCAACCTAGGAACGAACAATAGCATAATAGCTTGTTCTATGGCTAGTTACCACCCAACAAGCAGCACCTCTTTTTGCTCAACATGTGCCTTTCACAGAGAAGAACTTTCCTGAAGCATATCAGTCTGATCCTGACTTCACAGTACAGTCCAGCCCCCGAAATACCAGGCAATCCCTCTCTGAACGAGAGAAACAGCAAAACCCCAGACATACGTTTCAGCCTATTGATAGCCTCGTCAGTGAGGTGCAGCCATATCCCTCTAGGCACCCTGAGCAACGGGTCCACGTCTGGATTCCTGCATCACACTTAGGGAGATTTCCCTAAGTGTCATAATTTGCATAAATAAAAATAGAGAAGCGCTCACTGTTTAGTCAGGATCAGACTGATTTGCTTCAGGAAAGTTCTTCTCTGTGAAAGGCACATGTTGAGCAAAAAGAGGCTGCTTCTTGGGTGGTAACTAGCCATCGATCAAGCTATTATGCTATTGTTTGTTCCCAGGTTGAGTGTTTCTTTCTTTTTATTTATGCAAATTATGACACTTAGGGAAGTATCCCTAAGTGGGATGCGGGAAGCCAGATGTGGACCCGTTGCTCAGTGTGCCTAGAGGGATATGGCTGCACCTCACTAACAAGGCCAACGTTAGACCGAAACGTATGTCTGGGGTTGTGCTGTTTCTCTTGTTCAGAGAGGGATTGCCTGGTATTTCGGGGGCTGGACTGTACTGTTAAGTCAGGATCAGACTGATATGCTTCAGGAAAGTTCTTCTCTGTGAAAGGCACATGTTGAGCAAAAAGAGGCTGCTTCTTGTGTGGTTACTAGCCATAGAACAAGCTATTATGGTATTGTCCGTTCTCAGGTTGAGCGCTTCTCTTTATTTAAACAGACAAGAGGGACAAACTGTCTGAAGCATTTCGCGCCCCCTAGTGATGCTTAATCATGAGCCTATGATTAAGCGCCACTAGGGGGCACGAAACACGTCAGGAAGTTTGTCCCTCTTGTCTGTTTGTCCGCCGTATGTCTGGTATGTTTTTTGTACCTGTTTCTTTCATGGAAGCTGAATAAAGATTGTATTTTTTATCTTTGTAGTGCCTACACTTTTTCTACATCTGTTACTTTATTCTGGGTTGATCCCCTTAAGCTACGGCACTCCGGTACAACCTGCCTCTCATTGGATGACTTTTACTTCCACCTAGTTCTGGTTCCGGATTAGTGCAGCCGCATGCCCTGGTATTCATTTGCTCGCATATAATTGGCTGTTGTTTGTCACATGATACAGGGGGCTGGACAATGGAGGAAAAAATAAATTTGTCAGAAAAAAAATCTACTGTTTATTTGAAATTCAGAGTATAAGTTAAATCATTGTCTTTCTATTATGCACTTGTTAATTACACAATTCTACTGCATTGAATGGTCTTTAAAATTTAAGGCAAAAGTCATCCAGGCTAACTTTGTTACATCAGTTTAGATCATATATTTGTTATGTTAGATCTAATATGCAAATGGTGGTATTAAAGGGACATAATAATACTAAATCTCTTACTACCTCTATCTAAAAAAGGAAGATATTTTACCTCAGTTTACAAGAGTAAGTGGTCTGTGAACAGTTATCCTTCTGCTACTGTCAGTTGCATGTTTTAAAAAATAATAAAACAGCCAATCAACTTCATAAGTGCTCATGTTACACTTAGCTTAAACCCCTTAAGGGCATTTCAGACTAAAACTTCCCCAGAAGACCAGAGCATTTTTGCCGTCACTACATTTAAACAGAAATAGAGCCTTTTTTATATTTACCTATCAAAACTATATATTTTTTTAGTAGACAACCCAAAGTATTGATCTAGGCCCATTTTGGTATAATTCATGCCACCATTTTACCGCCAAATGCAATTGAATAAAACAAATTGTTAAGTTTATCACAAACCTTAGGTTTCTCACAGAAATTATTTACAAACAGCTTGTGCACTCATGGCACAAATGGTTGTAAAGCTTATCTGGGATCCCCTTTGTTCAGAAATAGCAGACATATATGGCTTTGCCATTGCTTTTTGGTAATTAGAAGGCTGCTAATTGCAGCTGCACACCGCACTTTTATTCCCAGCAGTGAAGGCGTTAATCAGGTAGTTTGTAAGGTTCATTTTAGCCTTAGTGTAGAGATTACCCTCCCACCTGATACTTCCCACCCACTGATCCCTCTCAAACAGTTGTCTTCCCTCCCCACTACAAAAGTAAAGATAGAAGGATGACTCCTCAAAAGTGTAGTCCAAAATATTTTAATGGGTACAGGTTCAGACAGTAAAAATCACAACGTTTCGGGGTCAATATCCCTTAGTCATGTGATAAAACATAACCTTAACACACCTGCTTAAATAGGCTAACAAATTAACCCTAGATGCACTTTGCAATTTTACTTTAACATAATCATGTATGGATACTGACCCCTGCAGGCCAGGTGTGAAAATGGCATGTAAATTTAAATTTAAAAACAAATTATCAGGAAGCCTCCAGTCATAATTCTTTATAAAAAGATACAAAATAATTGTTGTGTATGGTCACCCAAATGAATACATATAGAGCTATATCTGATTGCTCAAATGAATATATACAAGAATATATCTGTTATTAAACAATTATAGGTTGCATATCAAGCGGCCAACTGAAAAATGGAATTATAAATGGCAGATTAAATTGGCTTAATGTTAGTAAATTAGTAAATGAGTAAATGATATTTCAGTGTTCTTAACTATACAAAAAACAGTTACATAATTCAAGGACAGTCATGTCTTATTAAGAACTAGAGATAGAAAAACCTAGAGTGAAAACTCATAGCCTAATGTCTCTTAAATAACTAATCAGAGTAATAACTTAATAAAACACAGACCAGTCAATCTCCCTATTCATCCCCTTCGGCTCCAGGGTATCTAATTTGAATATCCAATAAGATCCGCGTTGTTTTAATAGACGTGTTCTATTGCCACCACGTCTTGGAATCTTAATGTGGTCGATAACCTGGAACCGAAGTTGACTGACTTGATGGCCAGCTGACAAAAAATGATGTGCTACTGGGGCAGTATACACCTTGCACCTGATGTTGCTCTTGTGCTCGGTGATACGGTCGCCCACCCGTCTGGTGGACTCGCCCACATAGGCACGCCCATACGGACATTTGATCAAATAAATGACAAAGCTCGTATTGCAAGTGTAATAGTCCTTGTGTTTGAATTTATATCCTGTCTGAGGGTGCACAAAGTAGGGGCTTTTAATAACTGACCCACAATTTACACACCCCAAACAGGGAAAACAACCTAGGTTTTTTTTGGTGATATATCCCTGCTGAGGAGCTCTGCCAGGACCCAAATCTGCCTTTACCAAAGTATCTCTCAAGCTTTTATTACGCTTATAGGCTGGTAATGGATACTGGCGGAACTCCTCAACATTGGGGATGCAATTTTGTAAAATGCTCCAATGTTTGCGTACAATACGGGCAATGTCATTACTTTGTCTGCAAAAGTTGGAAACAAAAACCATTCTTTTCCCTTTATCTTGTGAGGATTTTGGTTTAAATAATGTTTCTCTGTCTAGAGCAGACACATTTTTTATGGTCTCTTGAATCAAAGAGGGTGGATAACCCCTCTGGATGAATTTTTGACCCATCTCTACAAGTCTGATTTGTGATATATTAGAGTCATCAACAATCCTTTTAACTCTGAGCATCTGACTGCGAGGCAGAGAGTGCACCAGAGGTAAAGGATGAGCTCTTTCATAGTGGAGTAGACTGTTCCTATCAGTGGCTTTCCTGAATAAATCAGTCTTGAAACCTAAGCCACATTTGGTTACAGTCACATCCAAGAAATCAATTTTGTGTTCACTCCACACCAGTGTAAATTTAATATTGTTGGTAGCCTGATTCAAATCCGCTACAAAGGACTCCAGAGCCCCAACGTCGCCCAGCCAAATACCAAAAATATCGTCGATGTAGCGCCACCAAGTGGCGCCACACCGGCGAAATTCAGGGTGCTCAAAAACAAACCTCTCTTCAAATAAATTCATAAAAATATTGGCATAATTAGGGGCGACGTTGGAGCCCATGGCAGTACCCTGCAGTTGCATATAAAACTGGTCCTCAGAGAGGAAGTAATTATTGTACAAAATTATTTCCAATAATTGTAAAATGAAGCAAACCTCAGAAGCAGAGTACAGCCCACAAGTTGATAGTGTACTGTTCACAGCGCCGATGCCACTAGCATGTGTGATGGAAGTATACAGGCTAGTGACATCAAGGCTAAATAAAATCAATTTATCAGTGCCCAATTCCAGATTGTGTATTTTTACAAGGAAATCATTAGTGTCCTTAATGAAAGTACATGACTGCTCCACCAATGGTCTCAAAATCTTATCCAAATAAATCACAATATTTGAAAAGATGGAATTAGTCCCTGCAACAATAGGACGACCAGGTGGAGCAGTCATGGACTTATGGACTTTGGGTAATACATAAAGTCCCGGAGTAACCGGATCCTTAACCAATAAAAATTGGCTAATTTTCTTGTCAATGATATTTGATCTCAGCGCAAAGTCTACACAAACCTGAATTTCTTGTTTCAGTCTAAAAATGGGGTTAGATGACACAGTTTTATATACAGATTGGACACTCAATTGGCGATTAATTTCATCCTTATAGTAGGACTTATTGAGAATGACGGTAGCACCGCCCTTGTCCGCCGGTTTCAAAATGATGCCGGTATTCTCCTTAAGTCTACTCAAGGCTTGATTATCATTTTTAGTGAAATTGCTTTTATTGAATCTACCCTTCAATCGTTGGTTCTGCACACGTTGTTGTAATTTTTTAAGATCAGATAATACCAACTATTCAAAGGTCTCAATGCCAAAGTGTGTGTGTTGTGGATAAAATGCACTCTTATTTCTTAAACCTAAATCACCTATATTTAGAGATGGTCTGGGAGCAGGAAATATTGTATTAACACCATCCTTAATAGAATCTACAACATTCACCAATTTAGCAGGTACATTAGGATCAACAGGTATTTGTCCCAGTCCCGGATGAGTCCCATATGAAGTTGCATGCCAATGCTTTAATCTAATGTTCCTAAAGAACCTATAGATATCCTTATGTGTCTCAAAGGGGTTGAAGTTACTCGAAGGACAAAATGATAAGCCTTTCTGAAGTACTCTCGCTTCACTGTTATCCAGTTGGTAATCTGAACTGTTAATAATTATGTCTTGCGGGATCTCGTTGCCCTCCCCGGCTGTGGTCTCCCCGTTGATCTCACCTTGACCTTGGCTGGCTGCTTGCCGCTTGTGTTTGCGGCCGCCACGCTTCCAGGGACTCCTTCGCCGTCGCTCTGAGTAAAATCCGAGGAGTCAGAGCTGCTGTTACTAACCGCCCCTGGCTGCTGCTGATGACGTCTTCTCTGGCCGGATGCGCTGCGACGCATCTTACCCTGTGGGTCATAGATCCATCTGTAAACACGATTGGACGAGTAGTCCTGCTCGTCATGTTGGAACTTGGTTCTCTTTCGTTCTTCGATGGTCTTTCTCATGTCGGCTAAAAGATTCCGGTTGTCAGCCATTAATTTGTCAAAGTCAACTCCGGAGGCAGTTTGTCTCATCTCGTCCTCCAGCTTGGCAATAGATCCCTTAATCTCATCGATATCCATTTGCAGATATTCCACAGTGAGTACAATAATATCATAAGAGCACTTATTTAGGATGAGTTCAAACTTGCGGCAATATTCAGTGTTCTCTTTTAGCAAGGTAGGACGTGTGTTCAAACCTAGAGTGAAAACTCATAGCCTAAATAACTAATCCAGCCAAGCTGGAGGACGAGATGAGACAAACTGCCTCCGGAGTTGACTTTGACAAATTAATGGCTGACAACCGGAATCTTTTAGCCGACATGAGAAAGACCATCGAAGAACGAAAGAGAACCAAGTTCCAACGTGACGAGCAGGACTACTCGTCCAATCGTGTTTACAGATGGATCTATGACCCACAGGGTAAGATGCGTCGCAGCGCATCCGGCCAGAGAAGACGTCATCAGCAGCAGCCGGGGGCGGTTAGTAACAGCAGCTCTGACTCCTTGGATTTTACTCAGAGCGACGGCGAAGGAGTCCCTGGAAGCGTGGCGGCCGCAAACACAAGCGGCAAGCAGCCAGCCAAGGTCAAGGTGAGATCAATGGGGAGACCACAGCCGGGGAGGGCAACGAGATCCCGCAAGACATAATTATTAACAGTTCAGATTACCAACTGGATAACAGTGAAGCGAGAGTACTTCAGAAAGGCTTATCATTTTGTCCTTCGAGTAACTTCAACCCCTTTGAGACACATAAGGATATCTATAGGTTCTTTAGGAACATTAGATTAAAGCATTGGCATGCAACTTCATATAGGACTCATCCGGGACTGGGACAAATACCTGTTGATCCTAATGTACCTGCTAAATTGGTGAATGTTGTAGATTCTATTAAGGATGGTGTTAATACAATATTTCCTGCTCCCAGACCATCTCTAAATATAGGTGATTTAGGTTTAAGAAATAAGAGTGCATTTTATCCACAACACATACACTTTGGCATTGAGACCTTTGAAAGGTTGGTATTATCTGATCTTAAAAAATTACAACAACGTGTGCAGAATCAACGATTGAAGGGTAGATTCAATAAAAGCAATTTCACTAAAAATGATAATCAAGCCTTGAGAAGACTTAAGGAGAATACCGGCATCATTTTGAAACCGGCGGACAAGGGCAGTGCTACCGTCATTCTCAATAAGTCCTACTACAGGGATGAAATTAATCGCCAATTGAGTGTCGAATCTGTATATAAACCTGTGTCATCTAACCCCATTTTCAGACTGAAACAAGAAATTCAGGTTTGTGTAGACTTTGCGCTGAGATCAAATATCATTGACAAGAAAACTAGCCAATTTTTATTGGTTAAGGATCCGGTTACTCCGGTACTTTATGTATTACCCAAAGTCCATAAGTCCATGACTGCTCCACCTGGTCGTCCTATTGTTGCAGGGACTAATTCCATCTTTTCAAATATTGCAATTTATTTGGATAAGATTTTGAGACCATTGGTGGAGCAGTCATGTACTTTCATTAAGGACACTAATGATTTCCTTGCAAAAATACACAATCTGGAATTGGGCACTGATAAATTGATTTTATTTAGCCTTGATGTCACTAGCCTGTATACTTCCATCACACATGCTAGTGGCATCGGCGCTGTGAACAGTACACTATCAACTTGTGGGCTGTACTCTGCTTCTGAGGTTTGCTTCATTTTACAATTATTGGAAATAATTTTGTACAATAATTACTTCCTCTTTGAGGACCAGTTTTATATGCAACTGCAGGGTACTGCCATGGGCTCCAACGTCGCCCCTAATTATGCCAATATTTTTATGAATTTATTTGAAGAGAGGTTTGTTTTTGAGCACCCTGAATTTCGCCGGTGTGGCGCCACTTGGTGGTGCTACATCGACGATATTTTTGGTATTTGGCTGGGCGACGTTGGGGCTCTGGAGTCCTTTGTAGCGGATTTGAATCAGGCTACCAACAATATTAAATTTACACTGGTGTGGAGCGAACACAAAATTGATTTCTTGGATGTGACTGTAACCAAATGTGGCTTAGGTTTCAAGACTGATTTATTCAGGAAAGCCACTGATAGGAACAGTCTACTCCACTATGAAAGCGCTCATCCTTTACCTCTGGTGCACTCTCTGCCTCGCAGTCAGATGCTCAGAGTTAAAAGGATTGTTGATGACTCTAATATATCACAAATCAGACTTGTAGAGATGGGTCAAAAATTCATCCAGAGGGGTTATCCACCCTCTTTGATTCAAGAGACCATAAAAAATGTGTCTGCTCTAGACAGAGAAACATTATTTAAACCAAAATCCTCACAAGATAAAGGGAAAATAATGGTTTTTGTTTCCAACTTTTGCAGACAAAGTAATGACATTGCCCGTATTGTACGCAAACATTGGAGCATTTTACAAAATTGCATCCCCAATGTTGAGGAGTTCCGCCAGTATCCATTACCAGCCTATAAGCGTAATAAAAGCTTGAGAGATACTTTGGTAAAGGCAGATTTGGGTCCTGGCAGAGCTCCTCAGCAGGGATATATCACCAAAAAAAAACCTAGGTTGTTTTCCCTGTTTGGGGTGTGTAAATTGTGGGTCAGTTATTAAAAGCCCCTACTTTGTGCACCCTCAGACAGGATATAAATTCAAACACAAGGACTATTACACTTGCAATACGAGCTTTGTCATTAATTTGATCAAATGTCCGTGTGGGCGTGCCTATGTGGGCGAGTCCACCAGACTGGTGGGCGACCGTATCACCGAGCACAAGAGCAACATCAAGTGCAAGGTGTATACTGCCCCAGTAGCACATCATTTTTTGTCAGCTGGCCATCAAGTCAGTCAACTTCGGTTCCAGGTTATCGACCACATTAAGATTCCAAGACGTGGTGGCAATAGAACACGTCTATTAAAACAACGCAAATCTTATTAGATATTCAAATTAGATACCCTGGAGCCAAAGGGGATGAATAGGGAGATTGACTGGTCTGTGTTTTATTAAGTTATTACTCTGATTAGTTATTTAAGAGACATTAGGCTATGAGTTTTCACTCTAGGTTTTTCTATCTCTAGTTCTTAATAAGACATGACTGTCCTTGAATTATGTAACTGTTTTTTGTATAGTTAAGAACACTGAAATATCATTTACTCATTTACTAATTTACTAACATTAAGCCAATTTAATCTGCCATTTATAATTCCATTTTTCAGTTGGCCGCTTGATATGCAACCTATAATTGTTTAATAACAGATATATTCTTGTATATATTCATTTGAGCAATCAGATATAGCTCTATATGTATTCATTTGGGTGACCATACACAACAATTATTTTGTATCTTTTTATAAAGAATTGTGACTGGAGGCTTCCTGATAATTTGTTTTTAAATTTAAATTTACATGCCATTTTCACACCTGGCCTGTAGGGGTCAGTATCCATACATGATTATGTTAAAGTAAAATTGCAAAGTGCATCTAGGGTTAATTTGTTAGCCTATTTAAGCAGGTGTGTTAAGGTTATGTTTTATCACATGACTAAGGGATATTGACCCCGAAACGTTGTGATTTTTACTGTCTGAACCTGTACCCATTAAAATATTTTGGACTACACTTTTGAGGAGTCATCCTTCTATCTTTACTTTTGTACTATTACGTTGGAGTGTGGCAGTCACTTTAAAAGGATTACTCTCACCTCTTTGAGGATTTTTGCTGTATGCTGGACTCTATTCAAATTTTCCCTCCCCACTACCCCCCAAATGTCACCCCCCCCCGAGAAATCACGATTGCGCTGGTGCAACCACCTTTTACGCTTTAAACCATTCCGCTATCTTAGAGCTGTGGTTAACTGGGTTCTGAAACAGAAAAGTTGCACAAAACACTTCTAAAATACATTACAAAGTGCAGTTACACTCATATTAACACTGCTTGATAAAAATGATTACTAAAAAATATTTCTCTAAAAAAATATAAGGGTGTTCTGGGAAAAAGGCGAACTTGTGAAAACAGCAAACTGCATCAATTCCTGTGACATGGCATCAGCTGTTTCACAAATTTTGGTCATAATGCGCGTGCATGCTAGCGACATTACATACCTACCTAATTGCATACGTCACTGCTACAATTTTAAGAGCCGTGAAATTCCTGGACCCTTTCAAGAGCGCATGAGTAGGATTTTGAAATCCGTCAATACCGCCGCTTACGCCACTGCTACAATTTCGGGACTTGTGTACTGTAATTCCTGGACCCTTTGTTGTACAGCATCCGCTTTGCCAATTGCCATACAATTATTCGTATCCCCTTTACAGTGACATGAAACAGCAACACTTATACAATATTTTTTTATTGGTCAAACTGGATGTGGCAATTGGCAAAGTGGGGCGCTGTACAACAAAGGGTCCCGAATTGTAGCAGTGGCGTGAGCGGCGGTATTGACGGATTTCAAAATCCTACGCATGCGCTCTTAAAAGGGTCCAGGAATTTCAAGGCTCTTAAAATTGTAGCAGTGACGTATGCAGTCAGGTATGTAATGACGCTAGCATGCATGCACATTACGGCCAAAATTTGTGAAACAGCTGATGCCACGTCACAGGAAGTGACGTAGTTCGCTGTTTTCACAAGTTCGCCATTTTCCCAGAACAAGGGCTCAAAGATTGAAGATTTCAGGTGTTGGAAAAAAAAAGGCAGGCAAAGTGCTTTAACATTGAGACACATACATATACATTTCTAAATATGTATTTGTATATATATATATATATATATATATATATATATATATACAGTATATATATATATATATATATATATTTTTACAGTCATATTTATATACACATATAAAAACATTAATATATATGTACACATATGTTCCTTTCCTCTCCTGTCGTATTTGGACATAACATACCTGAATGGTACATATTTCAAATACCCTTCAAGTATATGCTCATTCAAAGTGTTGTATTATTTAAATAAATCTTATCTTTTCAATCTACATGGCTTCTACTAATCTTTTAAAGCAACTGTTCAAGACAATGAGTCTCTCACAAAATATCCTGAGACAGAACATGACAGAATGTGAATACCCTAAAAGAGAGCCCTCTGGGATTATTGCTGTATTGGAATCAGTATTGAAGTTTATTAAGGACATACTGATTAACTTTATGGAGCTGGTGGAAATGTTATGTCTCCCAACCGAAACCTTGTCTGAAGTTACCTCCCGATCAAGAAAAGGTTGTAAAGAACCCTTAGCAGAAGAGGAAACGATTCAATGAAGACAACTTAACTTCTGTTTCTATTGTGGGGGAACTGGTCACCGCATCACAGGGTGTCCAGTAAGAACCCTTAGAGGATCAAGTTGAGATACAGCCACGTCTAAAATGGACTGTGATGCTGAGGGAACAAACAACTCCACAAGCAAACTAAAAAATTACCCTGGGAATGACCCAGATACCATAAAGGGCATAAATCACCTAACATTCCTAAATTGTTTGGAATAACGTGCTTTAAAACATCAGGTATGATGTTGTATCGATCAGGTAGTGTCACCCCAGTGTCACTGGGGTGACACTGTGCCCTGGCAGTCACTGAAACGCACACGTGTGAAGGAAACTGACTGCTATTATTTAACACAGTCAAAAAAGTGTTGTTTTTTTTTTTAAATCTACACTACTGTTACACCAGATATGAGTTGCACTGGGTTGACACTATGCCCTGGCAGGCAGGCACTGAAACGCACACATGTGAAGGAAAATGACTGCTATTATTTAACACAGTCAAAAAAGTGTTTTTTTTTTTTTTAAATCTACACTACTGTTACACCAGATATGAGTTGCACTGGGGTGACACTGTGCCCTGGCAGGCAGGCCCTGAAACGCACACGTGTGAAATAAACTGACTGCTATTATTTAACACAGTCAAAAAAGTGTTGTTGTTTTTTTAAATCTGCACTACTGTTACACCACATATGAGTTGCACTGGGGTGACACTGTGCCCTGGCAGGCACTGAAACGCACACGTGTGAAGGAAACTGACTGCTATTATTTAACACAGTCAAAAAAGTGTTGTTTTTTTTTAAATCTACACTACTGTTACACCAGATATAAACTGCACTGGGGTGACACTGTGCCCTGGCAGGAAGGCCCTGAAACGCACACGTGTGAAGGAAACTGACTGCTATTATTTAACACAGTCAAAAAAGTGTTGTTGTTTTTTTTTAAATTTACACTACTGTTACACCAGATATGAGTTGCACTGGGGTGACACTGTGCCCTGGCAGGCACTGAAACACACAGATGTGAAGGAAACTGACTGCTATTATTTAACACAGTCAAAAAAGTGTTGTTTTTTTAAATGTACACTACTGTTACACCAGATATGAGTAGCACTGGGGTGACACTGTGCCCTGGCAGGAAGGCCCTGAAACGCACATGTGTGAAGGAAACTGACTGCTATTATTTAACACAGTCAAAAAAGTGTTGTTTTTTTAAATCTACACTACTGTTACACCAAATATGAGTTGCACTGGGGTGACACTGTGCCCTGGCAGGCAGGCACTGAAACGCACACGTGTGAAGGAAACTGACTGCTATTATTTAACACAGTCAAAAAAGTGTTGTTTTTTTTTAAATCTACACTACTGTTACACCAGATATGAGTTGCACTGGGGTGACACTGTGCCCTGGCAGGCAGGCCCTGAAACGCACACGTGTGAAGGAAAATGACTGCTATTATTTAACACCGTCAAAAAAGTGTTTTTTTTTTTTTTTTTAAATCTACACTACTGTTACACC
Source organism: Bombina bombina (assembly GCF_027579735.1). Lineage (NCBI taxonomy): Eukaryota > Metazoa > Chordata > Amphibia > Anura > Bombinatoridae > Bombina > Bombina bombina. The sequence goes on from NC_069499.1 coordinate 127,338,978, forward strand.
AGATATGAGTTGCACTGGGGTGACACTGTGCCCTGGCAAGCAGGCCCTGAAACGCACACGTGTGAAGGAAACTGACTGCTATTATTTAACACAGTCAAAAAAGTGGTTTTTTTTTTAAAATCTTCACTACTGTTACACTAGATATGAGTTGCACTGGGGTGACACTGTGCCCTGGCAGGCAGGCCCTGAAACGCACACGTGTGAAGGAAACTGACTGCTATTATTTAACACAGTCAAAAAAGTGTTGTTTTTTTTAAATCTACACTACTGTTTCACCAGATATGAGTTGCACTGGGGTGACACTGTGCCCTGGCAGGCAGGCCCTGAAACGCACACGTGTGAAGGAAACTGACTGCTATTATTTAACACAGTCAAAAAAGTGTGTTTTTTTTTAAATCTACACTACTGTTACACCAGATATGAGTTGCACTGGGGTGACACTGTGCCCTGGCAGGCAGGCAGGCCCTGAAACGCACACGTGTAAAGGAAACTGACTGCTATTATTTAACACAGTCAAAAAAGTGTTGTTGTTTTTTTAAATCTGCACTACTGTTACACCAGATATGAGTTGCACTGGGGTGACACTGTGCCCTGGCAGGCAGGCCCTGAAACGCACATGTGTGAAGGAAACTGACTGCTATTATTTAACACAGTCAAAAAAGTATTGTTTTTTTAAATCTACACTACTGTTACACCAGATATGAGTTGCACTGGGGTGACACTGTGCCCTGGCAGGCAGGCCCTGAAACGCACACGTGTGAAGGAAACTGACTGCTATTATTTAACACAGTCAAAAAAAGTGTTTTTTTTTAAAAAATCTACACTACTGTTACACCAAATATGAGTTGCACTGGGGTGACACTATGCCCTGGCAGGCAGGCACTGAAACGCACACGTGTGAAGGAAACTGACTGCTATTAGTAAAAAAAGTATTGTTTTTTTTAAATCTACACTACTGTTACACCAGATATGAGTGGTGGCACTGGGCAAGTGGGCACAGTATACGCTGTGAGCCTGACACACACGCTGGCAGGCAGGCAGGCAACTGCAATTAGATTACACAGGAAAAAAAAAAAAAAAGCAGACTGATGATCCAATCAGCCAATAGGATTGAGCTTGCATTCTATTGGCTTTTCCAATAAGAGGTATGCTTTTCAATTGCACTGTATAAATGTTTATAAAGAAAACTAAAACATATATATTATTTAACTTTCCCTTATTTTTTAGTATTAAATTCCTATTTATTGTTATTTTACGCACTCATATAGGGTATCACAAGAAGACAGAGAATAGTAAATGCGCTGAACTCAATTTGTATCAAACCATTCCTAATCAACACAGCTTCCTCTATGTTGTGTTATATAAACAAAGAATCAAAATGTCTTAGGAGCGTGCTAAACCAAGCCTAAGATACCTAAAATATATATCCGATTATAAAAATATCTAGACTACCGTACATAAGATTTGTGATACTAAAACAATTTATTGCGACAGTTCAAAGTATATATATGCTAATATAAGTCAATACAGATTCTAAAAACATAAAAACTGGGATGTCTCCCTAAATTATATTATAAAACAAAGGGTATATGATACCCGTTTAAAATTAATGCACCAAAAAGAAGATATTCTAATCTCGCAAAAACAAGCAAGGTAATGTGTGAGATCAATGATTAAACAACTAAAAATCTATGCGCTGGTGGTAGATAATACTTCACATAAAAATCAGATACCCCAAGTCATCTGAATAAATAGTTTTAGTAGCAGTTATGATTGTCTTATATGTGTGCGCCTGTGTGCAAACACTGGCTTAATATCTACCAAATGACAATGGTCTTAGTAGTATTTGTATTTCTATGTCTATGTTTATATAAATAAATGTATAGAAAAAAACGTTTTTTAGTTTTTAAAGAATTTTCATAGAATAATATCTTAAAATTATTAAGTTCTAATTCAAAAATAAAAATAAAAAATAATAATAAAAAAAAATATACAAAGATTATTGGTTAAAAATAATATTCTTTTATTAGAATCAATATAAAACAGTCAGTCGAATGTGTGAGATCAAATCAATCTCGATTAAAAACAGCTAAACCACCTTAACTGTGATGTATGTTAAAAGCAATATTGTTATAATCGTTAGCATACAGGTAAAATAATAGTAGAACAAACAGTCTTAGTGTATTTTGGGAGACTCCATTTGACATTTCTCCGTGTTTGCATATATAATAATTCTAGTGTTTTCCTTTGAGTACCTTATTGTCCAGTATATTCTGGGGGTTTTCAGATGTACGTTTGGTCTCTTGCTGCACCTGTGCAGACACAGACTTGGTTCCTTACACTTCTCACAGCGTTATGTTTTTATTTGACTGCTTCCTCTCACGTGACCTCCTAGGTTACATCACAGATTTTGAAAACGGTGTTCAGAAGAAAGTTGCAGTAACTTTCCTTGCATTTCACCCTATTATGGGCTTTATCAAGATCTTGATAAAGCCCATAAAAGGGTGAAACACGTTGATGTTTAAGGCAGCACTTCTGTGAATGGTGAGGTGGATTCCACGAAAGACTCATCCCATACAAGCTAAATCGTTTATAGACTTTATTACAGTTTCTAACCCGGATTATTTGGAGCATCACTGTCATCTAAATCATCTTTTTCCAACTTGCGTGCAAATAGCACTAAGAGCTAGTTTGCTACACAAAATATCCTGCATGCATCAGTAAGGATTGTTTACTGCAACTTTCTTCTGAACACCGTTTTCAAAATTTGTGAAGTAACCTAGGAGGTCACGTGAGAGGAAGTGATCAAACCAAAACATAACGCTGTGAGAAGCATAAGGAACCAAGTCTGTGTCTGCACAGGTGCAGCAAGAGACCAAACGTACATCAGAAAAACCCCAGAATATACTGGACAATAAGGTACTCGGAAGAAAACGCTTGAATTATTATATATGCAAACACAGAGAAATATCAAATCGAGTCTCCCAAAATACACTAAGACTGTTTGTTCTACTATTATTTTACCTGTATGCTAACGATTATAACAATATTGCTTTTAACATACATCGCAGTTAAGGTGGTTTAGCTGTTTTTAATGGAGATTGATTTGATCTCGCTCATTACCTTGCTGTAATGCTTGTGGGATATTTCTCTATCAGACCAAACTTAGCCAGTAGTCTTCTTATCCCGGTGTCAAGTGGAAGAATAGGAAAAATCCCAGAACAGAATGAGTTTATGAATTGAGGTAAGCAGTACTCACGGTAGACAGGGTAGTCCTTCATGGCAATAAGATGAAGGCAGAGAATGGTCAAGACAGGCAGAGTCCGGCAACAGGAAGGCAATCCAGCAGTATAACAGCTCAGGGGTACACCAATAGAATGGTCAGGAACAGGAAGGTGTCAGCAACAAAGGAAATCCAGCGGTAAAACAGTTCAGGAGTAAACCAATAGAATGGTCAGGAACAGGCAGGTGTCAGCAACAAAGGAAATCCAGCAGTACAACAGTTCAGGGTGTCAGGGTATCTGTGAAGTAACCTTAAATAAAGTACAGATGTATCATAGAATCTAATATTTCATTTAGCTAATATCTACTATGAATTGATTTAGCTGCATTGTGAACAAACACTGGAATGGGTGATATCAACACCTCCCCTTTGCTCTCAACTACAGACTTGTAGAACAAAAGAAATAGACAGGACTTCTAAAGAAAGACAAACATTGGTTCAAATTATAAGAGTTAATGTCACATCTAAAGAGCATTTGATCACAGTCTCAGAAGAGAGATAACTTCTAATGAATTATTGTTGGATAGCCTTCCCAGATTGAAATCTCTAAATTAATTTAGCCAAAGAAATTCCTTAATTAGATCACAGGAACCCCTGTAAGGAAAAGACAGTCCGTCTGTAAGATAGGGGAATATACAAACTCAGAGGATACAGCTGTTCTCATCCAAGTGTTAAATTGTCCCTGCTGAGACCTAATTCACATTCTCAGTTGAATATACTGTTGGCTCAGATAAACAGCACATGAGAAACTAGATCTCAGATAAAGGAATTGTGCCTAATTTTCATGTAATTTAAAATACTCAAATGAATATATATATATTCAGACAACATATTAAATATGAACACATGAATCTGGGAGATTGTCTATGCCTAAGAAGGGCAATATGGGAAACTGAAAGCCTAAGAATCAAGATTTCAACATGTCTTAACCTATGTATTTTTGAAAACATAGAAGTCTTAAGGATTTAAAGTTTGGACAAATCATATATATAGTTTTCAAACATTAAATATGTGCCTCAGACTATTAAATAATAGGTACGAATAAATGGATATGAAATTGTCTGTTTGTATAATATTAAATGTGTCATATGTTTTATACACTCAGCAAGATATATACAGATATGCAATATTTATATTGATATGGGAAAGTAGTCCAATATAAATATAATTATGTGAAATTACATCTGATTGCTGATCTCCAGGTATGTATGTGATATTAAGATGGTAACTGAGATATTAATTAGATCCATGCTAAAAGTATTAAAATCCTTTTAAATACCCATATATTTTAAATGTATAAGAATTATTTTGTATTGTGGGAAGTGTATCATGTTTAATATTGATGAAATGCCCAGATTAAATAATATTAAGTGATCCTATACAAATTGGATATAATTGTTTGCTGAGGCAAGAAATAGTGAATACACTAAATATACATTGTAAAAATATATATGAATCTATATTAAACTGTACAGCAGTGTTGAAAATTAAACTGTTTGTCTTGTCTGCTGCTCTCGATGGCCTAAATCCAGAACTACAACCAAAAGACATTTGGCTGTTAAAATGACATTTCCCAGTAGCCAATCAGAGAATCCAAATCTATCAAATGATTAAGAGATGGGGAGGAGTTTTGTATCAGACAAAAACTCTCTGCACACAGAGAAAGGGATCTTGGTGGAAAAATTTTGGTGAGTGATTGTTTGCAATCCTGCTGTTGCCACTTTTGCTTATAAGAGAGACCTGTGTGCAAACACAGTTTTCTGTAAGACAAATACGTTGGGACACTCTTTGTGGATAAGAGACTATCAAGATTTATTCTCTTACAAATGTACATAATTCCCCTAAAACATATGACAATAGACATATTTGGATATTAACTGAATTTTCAAAATGGCGATCTGGTAAAGTATAAGAAACTGTTAAATATATATAATATTTAAATCAAAGGCATTCTAAGGCTATAGTTAGATTACAGCTGGTAAATTTAAAGAGCATACTTTGTATTTTAAGCTTGTGTTCATAGTCCTGTGTAGTTAGTGCTAAGTAATTTATATTTGCAACTATATAGTTTAGAATTTGCCTTATTGTAGCTAAATAATATTTATTTCAGCTCAGATAAATTGGCATAGAAATTGGCTGTTAAAGTATCTTGTTATATTGTTTAACTAGGCACTGTTAAAGTTAGCGGTCCATATTCTGGTATTTTAATGCGATTCATTGTGAATAAGGTAAATTGTAAAGGTATATTTTTTATGATCTTTGTATAGAATATCTTAACATCTTAAGTGTGTATCATTTAATTTATAATCTGGTTTCTATAAATATAATTCAATGTGTTTATAACTTTAACTAATCTTAAAGAATTTAGGAATAAATATAGATTTTAATTGTTTCGTATATGCATTTTAATTGGAGGTTATTTTAAAGAATAATTATTAAATAAATTGTATTCTAACCCTGCTATATACTGACAAGGGTAAACCAATAGAATGGTCAAACAGGCAGAGTTCAGCAACGATAAGGCAATTCAGCAATACAAGGGTTAAGCTGGCAGAGTGGTCAGACAGGCAGAGTTCAGTAACGATATAGCAATCCAGCAATACAAGGGTTAACCAGGCAGAGTGGTCAGACAGGCAGAGTTCAGTAACGATATGGCAATCCAGCAGTACAAGGGTTAAGCAAGCAGAGTGATCAGACAGGCAGAGTACAGTAACATCTATACTTGGGCAGTGTAGTAAGGGAAATAGAGTACTTACATAGGCACAGATTGGCGCCAAGGAGGACACACAGGTGCAATCAGGAGCGGCATCCAAGAGAGAGAGACATCATGTGGCAATGACGTCATCACCGCATGCTCTGAACCGCAGCAGCCATAGTAACGAGTCACCCCCGCCACGTCTATGACGTGATATAGCCCCCTTCCTAAAGGTTACCTCCAGGAACCAAAGTCGGCTTAGAGGGATGAGCAGCATGAAACCTGGAGACCAAAGAAGGAGCATGCACATCATGAGCAGGAATCCAGGAACGATCTGACACAGAGTAACCCTTCCAATGCACGAGGTACTGCAGTTGCCGGTGTCAGTATCTGAAGTCCATGATCTTAGCAACCTCATACTCAGGTTCACCATGAATCAAGAGCAGAGTCGGAGGAGGTTTTGAGTCGAGAATATCTGTTCTTGAAGTAGGACTTGAGTAGTGAGATGTGGAAGACTGGGTGTAGGAGACAGTCTTTTAAGGACCCTGTAAGGGCCGATATACCTACGCCCTAATTTATGACAGGGTTGACGTAGACGAACATGTCGAGTAGAGACCCAGACACGTTCACCTACCGAAAAGGCACATACAGTGGCTTGATGATAATCAGCAAAACTCTTGTATCTGGAGACAGCTGAACGTAACTGAGAGCGAATACGTTGCCAAAGAGTAGGGAGGTCAGTAAAGGTTCGATTTGTGTCAGGACTGAGCGGAAAGAGGAAAGACACAAGGTTGATAGCCTGCTGCAATTTGAAAATCAGAACATTGTAGAGAAGAGTGCCAGTTAGTATTCTTTGCCAGCTCAGCTAGGGGCAACAATCCAGACCAATTGGTATGAAGAGAATTGATATAAGCTCTGAGATAGGCTTTGAGATCTTGATTCGCTCTCTCTGTTAGCCCATTAGTTTGGGGATGGTAGCCAGAAAAAAGGAAATGGTTTACTGCAAAAAAACAAAATAACTGCTATGAACGTGCAGGGAAGGCTGATAGTGAGCGGAATAGGATCTATGCTAGAGCATCTTTCAGAGTGGTTAGATGACTTGTTACAACCTTTGGTCCTAGCCCTCCCTAGCTATATTAGAGACACAAAACATGTTTTGAATCTGATTGATCAAATCAGATGGATGCAGAATTCCATGTGGCTTACTGTGGATGTCACAGCATTGTATTCTTCAATTCCCCATCATTTAGGATTAAAGGGACAGTATACTGTAAAATAGTTTTCCCTTAATGTGTTTACAATTTCTTTTTTTACCAACTGCAGAGTAAAAAAATGTATGAAAATTAGCTTTTTAAGGTTTATTTGTGAATATTAAAGCTCCGATTTTGTGTTTTGAAGCCACAACCTAATAAAATGGGTTGAGCTTGTAGGTATAATCAGATCTCATTACTGTATCACATTGTGTACATAAACATGTTTCTTAATCTTATATCTGTCCATAAAACAATCACCAGTACTTGGAGAGAACAATGGAAAATCAACATTTTATTACCTTATCTCTGCTATATCCTACTGGGAGTATAATTTCTTCTGCTGGCTGTGTTTACAAAGCTTATCTATAGCTGGGACCTGCGGCCACAAACTTTCAGAATAGGTGGGGATACCACATGCTAAATCAACTATTTCAAATGCCAATATAAGGGTAAAGGATCTACTTGTAAACAATTTAATACACACCAGCAGGTAAAGTGGATCACTGGGAACAAATTAAAGGTGAGAACATTTTTGAGTAAACTGTCCCTTTAAAGGCTATTGAATACTTTTTGATCAATGAGACAACTTATAGTGAGCCTTTCAGAGCCTTTGTGTTGGAGGTCACTGAATTCCTCTTTTCACACAATTATTTCCAATTTGAGGGTGATTACTATCTGCAGAAATGTGGGACCGCTATGGGCGCAAAGTTCGCCCCCACTTATGCCAACCTATACATGGGTTGGTGGGAGCGGTCCCACATTTATGCAGATAGTAACACCTTCCGTCCTGCGATTAGGATGTACCATCGTTTCATAGACGATTTGCTGTTTGTTTGGGACAGTGAGAGATACCCAGTAGATGAATTTGTGAAATATCTGGGTCAGAATGATTTCAATCTGCGCTTCACATATGAAACAAACAAACAGAATATTCATTATTTGGATGTGGAACTTAGGGGATGGCAATCAGGCGATATTACATCAGAAGTATACAAGAAGCCCATTTCAGGGAACATTATATTGCATGCCCAGAGTTGCCATCCTCGACAAGTTCCATATTCCGTGGCTAAGGGACAATTTATTTGTCTTAAAAGGAACTGTACAAGAGAAAAAGGCTATGAACGTCATGCAGAAGCATTGCAGGATAGATTGAAAGAAAGGGGATATAGTACCAAAGTACTCAAGAAAGCTAGAAACGAAGTAGACAAACTAATAAGAGACTCCCTTTTGGTGGACCGTATAAAACCTAGTGGTCAACAAGAGCGCAAATTGACATTTGTCACTGATTATTCTGAACAATACCACACTAGTTGCAATATAATCCGGGGACATTTCAAACTACTGGCAGCTGATGATTGCCTAGCTGATGCAGTAAGAAAAGGCTGCAGATTTTCGTATCGACGAAATAAATCTGTGGGTAGCATTTTGTCTCCCTCACAGCTTAAAAAACCTGCTCCAGCTACACAATCCTCTTGGCTTAGACATAGGGGCACATATAGATGCGGGAACACCCAATGTAAAGCATGTGAACATGTCCACATAGGCTCATCATTTCAATCCTGTGTTACAGGGGAAAGCATTGAAGTAGCAGCTTGTGTAAACTGTAGATCCACTTATTGCATCTATCTTGTGTGGTGTACAGTTTGTAACCTCCAGTACATAGGTTTAACAACAAGAGAGGTACGCTCACGGATACGTGAACATCTATCAACCATCAGAGTGGGTAAAAGCAGCACTCCCATAGTCAATCATTTTGTTAACACACACAACAAAGATTGTGCAAGCCTCAGATGGATGATAATTGAGAAAGTTCAGGCCAGTTCCTTTTGGTCTGAACTCTGAGTATGACTTTATCAACCATTGGAGTTGATTTTGTCATCCTCCCTCCTCTAGGTCCCTTTGAAGGCTTTTTGAAGTCTTCAAAGGGTTTTGAAACATAGGTATTAACAAATAACTGTCCCATGCATGTTTTTAACAACATATTGGTCAACAGCACTTATGTGTGCAGAGGACTGGTATATAAAAATATTTTCACCTAATCTTGGTAATGAAGATTCCATACTTAGATGCATACAAAAGTATATATGGTATATGTTATATGCTATATTTATTTGTTTTCTACTTGCTTATTTAATACATTACAAGGTTTAATACATTATAAGGTTTATATGTTTTCCATCACAAGAATTAAGTAAAGCACTCCAGCCCCTTTAGAGATGAAATTTATATGAAATTTTGTATGAAATTTATATGAAACGGTAATTTTTTTTTCCCCTCTTATGTTCATTTCATATTGTTATATCTACTGTTGTGTACCTACTGTTCTGTATATCTATTTCAACTCCATTTTTTCCATTTAACTTTCATTTCATTTTATTAGTTCAATCCATCTCAAATAAATGAAATATGACATTGAGGATCATAGATAATGTTAAATATATGTGAACTAAGGGTATTGTACAAATGTATACTTTAAATTGTACGAATTGATGTATATATATATAATCTATCTCATTGTCAAACAAAGAGTACCATGTACTGTACCTTTAAAACCCTAATTGATAATTAAGATTTCTACCAATCAAACCCCAGTGCAGGGTTTTTAAGCTAGAGTGTTTGTATGATGTTTTAGGACTATGAGTACGGCGCAAGCCGAAACATGTTAGTCTAATTTTCTTCTCTAGTAGGGTATGTACCCTCTGTGTTTTAATTATTTCTAAATAAAGAGACTTTTTATCTTAACTGCAGCAACTGACATCTTGTATGTTTTTGAGCTTTATTTTTTGCCCAAGTCAGTTGCTGCTTTTCTACTAGCTGCACTGCAGTCCTGACTTGCCCATAGCCCTCACTCTGGAAGACATCTCCTTCACTTTGTTACCTGAGGATACAACATACGATACCAGAAGAAAACTTTGGAAGTACCTACTATCCTTGGTGATATCGATTTACACAGGATTCTTGTGGCAGGGAAATTCGAATCAGCCCGTGGATTGGCTAAAGCTCTATCAGACTCCAAGCCCAGATGCCCAGGGTGTACCGCAAGCTGACGGAATCCAGGAAGTGACGTCACGCCACACGTGTGGCGATACGGAAGACACTGAATCCGCATGGTGTGGACGGACGGGGGTCCGGAACAGCGCACAGCAAGCAAGCAAGACCAAGGAGGATTCAGGTCAGAGGTACCGGGGCACAGAAGGGAGCGGAGGTATATGTATTTAACTGTATCTATCTGCATGAGTAATAGACATTTGTCTGCTGACCGGGACTTTCTCAAATCTGCCTAAATCCTTTTTACTATCTTCACAAAGGTTACCAGCTATATATTGACACTTGGGAACAAAGTTAAATAAGGTCATATGAACAGCGCAATATATATATAAAAAGTTTAAATATTGATGGAGGCGCTTGTTTGATTTGATCGTTTTTTGTCTATAGAGACAGAGGGGGGCTTAGCATATTACACTATGCTTGTTATTACTGCCACTATTTGAATTAATAATGGATTCATAGTTCAAAGCTTGTTCGGACATTACTCCATAGCAGTTATTTTGTTTTGTTGCAGTAAACCATTTCCTTTTTTATTGGTATTTTTGGGTGTTTGGGCAAAACCCTGGGTTTTGAATTGCAACAATATGCAGCAAGATATGAACCAAGAGGGATCAACTGTGATCACCTATTATTCATTAAAAGAAGTAAACGAGAGGGACATTGACAATGTGGAAATAGAGCATATATTCTCACATGATCGCAAGAGTTTTGATCTTCCTATGCTATTTGATGAGATGGAACGCCTTTTGATTAAGGAAAAGAAAATTAAATGGGATATTTAGACTTTAGAAAAGTATTTAGCCCTTAATATGATACCTAGGGGCTTGCGAATCAGTAAATTTCCAACTTTTGAAACTGATGACCAAGAGTTTATTGATATGTGGAACCTCATTCTAAGTGACTGTTCTGACCGACTGATGAAACTACTGATAAGTCATAAAACTGAAATGTTAAATGCAATCAGGGTTGATATTTGTGATGTACAAACACTTTTAAATAATTTTTGTGCCAGTATTGATTTTCCCAAATTTGATGCAGTGTTGCAAAAAACAATCAGAGAGGTTAGGGAGGAGATTGTTAGTATCAAACACAACAAATTTTTAAGGGATAAATCAGACTACGACAATAACAAAATTTATATTTGGAATAGAGGCCAAAGATTCCAATACAGGAGGAGTCAGAACAGGGGGCATAGGAGAGGAAGAGGTAGGAGACAGAGAGGTAGGGGTAACAAAAATGTTACTTTCTCAGACAGTGAGGCAGAGTCTGGGGATGATGGTACATATTCAGCTGAGGAAGAAACCCTCCAGGACACGGTAAAATGGAATACTGACTATAATAGGTTTTCTGGACGAGGGAATATGCATACTTGAATGGATATGAGACAGGGCCCTAATAGGGTATATGCAGTTCAACACTCTGGTAAACCTAGTTTTCAACAACAGAATACACACCAACAGAGAAAATATCAACCATCTGTAAACCCTGTTCCTTCTTTTGAACAACAATCTATGAATGAGTTAACAGGTAGAGATGAAGAGTTTTCACAGATGGAACAGGTTTTTCACATGGGTCAGCGGTCCAGGGGAGGTGGGACTACAATCACACTACCCGAACAAGGAAGGTACCCAGTAAGACAAACCAGGATGCCATCAAAATACAAACTGTCATAAATCTATCTGATCATACCTTGACAAAGGAAGAGTACAGAGTTTTGGGTTTGGGCCTGGGTTTTGTGCCCACTATAAGTTTTAATCTGTTTAATACAATGTTAGACCTTAATAAATTTGTGCGCAACCTAACACTCTGTAAACACTTCAAAACTAATGAATCAGAAATTCCTATAGAACAATCCCAGGGGCAAGTAAACTCTAATATATACCAAGGGTTCCAATTTCAAGATACGTGTGACCTCATAGCTCTGAGGGGGTTGGAAAATGAGACAAGAACTGATATTGCTAATACTCAAACTGCATTGCATAAGAAATACAAAAATCCTTCCACTTTCTACCCCATTCAGAGCAGGGGGAACACTATAGAGACTTTTTATAGAAGAGTTGAGGCTGACTTAAGAACACTTAATCATGAGAAAAAAACTGTTAAAAGCAACTTAAGTGTACGCGAACAACAAGCTATGAGATCATTAAGTGAAAATATGAATATTGTCATAAAGCAGGCGGATAAGGGGGGCTCCGTAGTTGTTATGAATAGGTCATACTATATAAGTGAGGCCTTGAGGCAACTGGAAGATGACAATAGCTACACTAAACTTAGGGGAGACCCGACGAATGTATGTTTCAGAGACAACTTATGCACCTTTTGGATGGTGCTGTGGAAGAGGGTTTTATTGACAATGACACCTGTCAATACTTGTATGTCAAACACCCAGTCATTCCAATTTTCCACCACCTTCCTAAGGTGCACAAAACAACTGAGAACGTGCAGGGAAGGCCGATAGTGTGCGGAATAGGATCTATGCTAGAGCATCTTTCAGAGTGGTTAGATGACTTGTTACAACCTTTGGTCCTAGCCCTCCCTATCTATATTAGAGACACAAAACATGTTTTGAATCTGATTGATCAAATCAGATGGACGCAGAATTCCATGTGGCTTACTGTGGATGTCAGCCACAGCATTGTATTCTTCAATTACCCATCATTTAGGATTAAAGGCTATTGAATACTTTTTGATCAATGAGACAACTTATAGTGAGCCTTTCAGAGCCTTTGTGTTGGAGGTCACTGAATTCCTCCTTTCACACAATTATTTCCAATTTGAGGGTGATTACTATCTGCAGAAATGTGGGACCGCTATGGGCGCAAAGTTTGCCCCCACTTATGCCAACCTATACATGGGTTGGTGGGAGCGGTCCCAAATTTATGCAGATAGTAACACCTTCCGTCCTGCGATTAGGATGTACCATCATTTCATAGATGATTTGCTGTTTGTTTGGGACAGTGAGAGATACCCAGTAGATGAATTTGTGAAATATCTGGGTCAGAATGATTTCAATCTGCGCTTCACATATGAAACAAACAAACAGAATATTCATTATTTGGATGTGGAACTTAGGGGATGGCAATCAGGCGATATTACATCAGAAGTATACAGGAAGCCCATTTCAGGGAACAGTATATTGCATGCCCAGAGTTGCCATCCTCGACAAGTTCCATATTCCGTGGCTAAGGGACAATTTATTTGTATTAAAAGGAACTGTACAAGAGAAAAAGACTATGAACGTCATGCAGAAGCATTGCAGGATAGATTGAAAGAAAGGGGATATAGTACCAAAGTACTCAAGAAAGCTAGAAACGAAGTAGACAAACTAACAAGAGACTCCCTTTTGGTGGACCGTATAAAACCTAGTGGTCAACAAGAGCGCAAATTGACATTTGTCACTGATTATTCTGAACAATACCACACTAGTTGCAATATAATCCGGGGACATTTCAAACTACTGGCAGCTGATGATTGCCTAGCTGATGCAGTAAGAAAAGGCTGCAGATTTTCGTATCGACAAAATAAATCTGTGGGTAGCATTTTGTCTCCCTCACAGCTTAAAAAACCTGCTCCAGCTACACAATCCTCTTGGCTTAGACATAGGGGCACATATAGATGCGGGAACACCCAATGTAAAGCATGTGAACATGTCCACATAGGCTCATCATTTCAATCCTGTGTTACAGGGGAAAGCATTGAAGTAGCAGCTTGTGTAAACTGTAGATCCACTTATTGCATCTATTGAATCTATCTCATTGTCAAACAAAGAGTACCATGTACTGTACCTTTAAAACCCTAATTGATAATTAAGATTTCTACCAATCAAACCCCAGTGCAGGGTTTTTAAGCTAGAGTGTTTGTATGATGTTTTAGGACTATGAGTACGGCGCAAGCCGAAACATGTTAGTCTAATTTTCTTCTCTAGTAGGGTATGTACCCTCTGTGTTTTAATTATTTCTAAATAAAGAGACTTTTTATCTTAACTGCAGCAACTGACCTCTTGTATGTTTTTGACATGGTAGCCAGAAGACAAGGAAACAGTGGTTCCAATTAATTTGCAAAAAGCTTTCCAAAAGGTAGAGATGAATTGAGGACCTCTGTCAGAAACAATGTTCACGGGAATGCCATGAAGTCGTACCACATGTAACAGAAAAAAAGTAGATAATTCTTGGGCAGATCGTAGCTTATTTAAGGGTATAAAATGAGCAAGTCTGGAAATTCGATCCACCACAACCCAGATAATAGTATGATGGTCAGAAGGAGGGAGGTCTACAACAAAGTCCATGGTTATGTGTGTCCAAGGTTGTTTGGGAATGGACAATGGTTGGAGTAAGCCATGAGGCAAGGATCAGCGAGTCTTATTGGCCTTTACATAATCCTGTGATTTTAAGGTAGGCCACCATACATGTTGGGAACGAAGCTTAAAGGTTCTTGTCAGACCAGGATGTCCTTATAGTTTGCTGTCATGAGCTCAGGATAGCACAGGGGTGCAAAGGTTCTGAGGTACAAAGAAGATCTCAGGAGCAGCAGGGGGCTTCAGGAGGCTTTCTAGACTGGGCATGTTGCAGTCTTTGTAGTAGAGACGTGTTAAGTTGAGCAACCACACAGGAAGGGGCTATGATGTGTTCGATAGAAACTTCAGAAGAGTCACTAGACTGAGGAAACCGACGGGAAAGGTTGTCAGTCTTTTTATTCTTGGTCCCAGGAAGATAAGAGACTACAAAATTAAAAAAAGAATAAGGTCCACCTGGCCTGTCGTGGATTGAGTTGATGAGCAGTCTCTAGGTACATCAGATTTTTGTGGTCAGTGAGAATCTGAATGGGGTTGGCGGTACCCTCTAGCCAATGATGCCATTCAGTCAACCCTAAAGAGTTCACGATTACCCACATCATAATTCCTCTCTGCAGGAGTAAAGCATTTGGAATAAAAGGCTACCGGGTGCAACTTGGAGGTTAAAGGATCCCTTTGGGTTAAGACTGCTCCAGCTCCTATTTTGGAGGCATTAACCTCTAAAGTGAACTGCAGGTCAGGATCAAGATGGGGGAGCACAGGAGCAGAAAAAAAGACCCTTTTCAGAGGAGAGAAAGCATCCACGGCTACAAGAGGCCAATTCTTACAGTCTCTGTAGTCGGTTTATACGAGGTTACAAAATTATTATTTATTTATTATTATCTTTAAAATTACCTCCAATTAAAATGTATCTACAAAACAATTGAAATTAATATTTATTCCTAAACTCTTAGATTAGTTAGCTTTATATACACATTTCATTATATTTATGTAGAAACTACATAAACTACACACTTATTCCGTTACAATACTCTATACCACAAATCATAACAATATATCTTAAAAATTAACCTTACTCACAATGAATCACATTATAAATACCACAATAAAATACCAGAATATGGACCGCTAACCGAACAGTGCTTAGTTAAACAATATAACAAGATACTTTAACAGTCAATTTATATGTGTTATGTTCCTGTCCCTTTAAATCAGGATGTTCAGGTATTGACATCCCTATATAAGGCCCCTCCTCCAGTCTACCTATGCTTGGTAATTTGTACTCACTTAGCTATATGCTGAGCAACAACGAAGACACCTTGCTGATATTCCTAACCAAGGAATTTACTCCTAACAACTACAACTGCTGTGTGCTTTCCAACTTTGGATCGTCATATTCCAGGTTTCTCTGTTTTGTCCGGAATCTCTAAAGTATCTCTTACTTGTTAATTCAGTTTCTCCCGGCTTCTACATTGAAGCCGTGAATCGGCGTCTGACGTCATCGCAAGTCTCCGGATCTCTCTCTCACTCAGGCTGCAAACAAACAACTCCTGTGCTTAACAGCAACTCACCTTGAAGCCGCGGTAACCGTTACTATTCCTTACTCTCTGAAGTTGGTAACGTATTATACCTTAATTTACTTACAACTTAGAAGGACTTTCCTGCTTGTTTAAAGTGTGACGCTTATGCAAATACAGCTACCGGTTACTATCTGATCGCCTGTAACATCTAACGATTCAGCTTGATGAACTGTGCTTAACTATTCTATGTGCATTATCAAATAATCTTACTGTTGTCTGTGAAAAGACTGTCTGCTGTTTATATGAATACTAACAACGTTATAGACTAACTAAGGACTGCCTGTTGCCTAAAAACATCATTAATTGTTATAGAGCTCTCCTGCTTATTATATATTGAAACACCTCCTGGTTGCAACCTGTGTTTGTTGAGGCTGACATTTACCTACTCATTCTTAATCTTGTCTTTATCTAACTCTCACATTTATCTGCTATCTCTGTAATTATCTGCATATTGCAACCTGGTATTGCAATCGGGATAATATACCTTTAAATCTTATTTCTTTCACTCTGCATCCATGCAGCAGTGACCCTCAGATCTATGAGCAAAAACTAGGTTCTTGATTACATCTAATGAACCTAAAGGTTTGGTGTGAGACTGAGTGGTCCTGCAGTTAGGATATCAAATACTTACACCTAACATAACATATTACCAAGCCTCTATATATATCCTACAGCATGGATATCACTGAACTTACAAACCGTGTGGGTTCCCTTGCACAAAGCATGGACCATATGCTACAAGGCCTCAGAGAAATTAAAATTGAAAATGATCACATTAGGAAGTTTATTAATGAGCACTTATCTAATAAACCTGCTCCTATTGAATTAACACCTGAACCAATTGTATCTCCACCTGAAAAATTCTTTGGTGACAGGACTCAGTTTAGAGAATTTAAAAACTCCTGCACTTTGTACTTTTCTTTAAAACCCCGAACCTATACATCTGATCGGGTCAAAGTTTTAACGGTCATCTCATACCTCAGAGGAGAGGCTAAATCCTGGGCTAACGCCTTCTATGAGAACAATGACCCCATATTAGATTCATTAGATGCCTTCTTCTCTGCCATGTCTCTATTATATGAAGACCATCATAAGCAGAATACTGCTGAGACTGCTCTTAGGAGCCTACGACAAGGTAAAAGAGCAGTAGAAGAATATATCACAGACTTTAAAAGATGGGCACCAGACACCCAATGGAATGAACCTGCTCTCAGAAATCAGTTCAGAACAGGTCTTTCTGAAACATTAAAAGATGAATTAGCCCGTGGTGCAGTTCCTGTGGATTTGGAGAATCTCATGACCTTATGTATCACTGTTGATAGAAGGATAAGAGAACGTAGATCTGAAAGGGCAGTATCTGATCCTATTGGCAAGAAAATCCCGGTATACCATCCTGTGGTCTCTGCACCATCTAAATCAAATGACGAACCTATGGAAGTTGCTGTTATGAGGGGTCCTCTAAAACCAGAGGAAAAAGCCAGAAGGAAGCTACATAACTTGTGTTTATATTGCGCAGCAAAGGACCATGGTGTTAGAGACTGTCCTGTTCTTATCAGACAGAAGAGGGGTAAGAATCTTCAGCACCAAAATTGCCTTAATAAATTGTCTACGCTTACCACTCATTTACCAATTTCTGTTTTCTTGCAGTGGCGTCTACAGAAGACAAAAACCCAGGCCGTTATTGACTCTGGTGCATCTGGGAATTTCATTGACCAAGCATTTGTTATAAAACATCAAATACCCACAATAAAAAAAGATAGTGCACAAGCCATAAGATTGGTTGATGGTTTTCTTATGAATACAGGGCCTATCACGCATCACACTACACCCTTACAAGTTATCACACAGACAGGCCATACTGAGACATGTACATTTGACGTTTTGCCTTCTAGTTTATACCCGTTAATTTTTGGTATCAATTGGTTGATAAAGCATGATCCTGATATATCTTGGAAGCAAGGTGTTGTGAATTTTAATTCCACTTACTGTAAGGAAGTCTGTTTTTCCAAAGCTTCTGTGTGTTGTATGACTGATCATGTTCTACCTGAATGTTATCAAGAATATTCCGATGTGTTTGACAAAGTAGAAGCTCAGAACCTACCCCCCCATAGGTCTTATGACTGTCCGATAGACTTACTACCGGGCAGTTCTATTCCCTTTGGTCATATATACCCTATGTCACAACCTGAATTGGTTCACTTGAAACAGTATTTAGAGGACAACCTTAAGAAGGGATTTATAAGACCTTCCACCTCTCCAGCGGGTGCTGCAATGTTTTTTGTTAAAAACAAGGACGGATCACTTCGTCCTATTATCGACTACAGACAACTTAATAAATGTACTAAGAAAAACAGGTACCCACTCCCACTCATCCCAGAACTTATAGAACGGTTGCAAGGAGCTAAAATTTACACAAAATTAGATCTTAGAGGAGCTTATAATTTGATAAGAATGAGGAAGGGGGATGAGTGGCTAACAGCTTTCCGCACACGTTATGGACTGTATGAATATACAGTAATGCCTTTCGGTCTGTGCAACGCTCCTGCAACGTTCCAGTGTTTTATAAATGACGTATTCCATGACTTACTTGATGTCTGTATGGTCATTTATTTAGATGACATTTTGATCTATTCTGACAATATAACAAACCATCACACCCATGTCAAGCTTGTTTTGTCCAGACTTCATACACACCATCTCTATGCTAAGTTAGAGAAATGCATTTTTAATACCACTACTATTTCCTTCTTAGGATACCATGTTTCCCCTTCTGGTATCGCCATGGAAGCAAACAAAGTGGAAGCTATTACTAACTGGAGCACTCCCAGTACAAAGAAAGATGTCCAGAGATTCCTTGGGTTTGCAAACTTTTACAGGAAGTTTATCAAGGGCTTTTCTGAGATTGCTAGACCCTTGACTAAATTAACTCAGAAAAAACCTGGTTTCTCTTGGAATATTCATGCTGAGAACGCATTTAATATATTAAAGGAGAGGTTTGTAACAGCACCGATACTCAAATTCCCAGATCCCAGTTTGCAGTACACGCTTGAGGTCGATGCTTCTGAATACGCTCTTGGAGCTGTACTCTCACAAAGAGTTTCACCCAAGGAAGCACTGCATCCAATATCATATTACTCTAGGGTAATGAGCTCAGCCGAGTTAAATTATGCTATTGGTGAAAAAGAGCTTCTCGCAATAAAATCAGCACTAGAGTTTTGGAGACACCTCCTTGAGGGTACTAAACATACTATTCTTATACTTACGGATCATAGAAACCTTGAATATTTAAAAACCAGCAAAACGTTAACTTCTAGACAAGTTAGATGGAGCCTCTTCTTTTCAAGATATGATTTTACCATCACTTACCGCCCGGGTTCCAAAAATACAAAAGCAGATGCTCTTTCAAGGAAAGATCCAAAACCTCAACATTATATACCTCCAGATTCTATCATTCCACAAAATAAATTCATTGGATTAACTTCAATCACTGAAACCTCTATAAAAGAATATCAGGGAGCAGATCCAACACTCCCATTAGCAGATCTACAAAAACACAGTAGCAATTTGTATTACCATGGAAACCAGATATACATACCAGAACCTCTACGAAATGAATTAATGCATTGTGCACATGATTCTCTTCTATCAGGACATCCCGGACTTCATAAAACACTACGCATACTTCAAAGAGACTATTGGTGGCCCAATATGAAAAGTTCTGTCTTGTCTTACATCCGGTCCTGTTCTGTCTGCGCTACTTGCAAACATACTAGAACTCGTCCTTATGGTCTCCTTCTTTCGTTACCAGTTCCCGATAGACCCTGGAAGGACATAGCAATGGACTATATAGTGGAGCTACCCCCATCCTCTAACCATAATACAATTTTAGTCATTGTTGATCTGTTTTCTAAAATGGCACATTTTATTCCACATATGGGTTTACCAACCGCTTCCGAAACAGCCTTACTGTTCCTAAATCATGTTGTAAAGTTACATGGACTACCCGACTCTATCACGTCTGATAGAGGATCTCAATTCACCTCTAAGTTTTGGACTCAGTTATGTTCTATCCTCAAGATTACTAGGAGATTAAGTACTGCTTATCATCCCCAGACTAATGGTCAGTGCGAAAGGACTAACCAGTCCCTTGAACAGTATTTGAGATGCTATTGTACCAACCAACAGGATAACTGGTTCGCTCTGCTGCCTACTGCAGAATTCGCACATAATAACATGACCAACGCATCCACAAAAACTTCGCCATTCTATATTAATTATGGTTTTCACCCTTCATATCATCTTTTCCACAGAACTGATTCCCTGCTACCTACTGTGGATCAGACTGTTAACACTATTGCTGAGGGGTTCTCTGTTCTCAAAACAACCTTACAAGAAGCTCAAGCTTCACAGAAACACCATTATGATTTAAGGCGCTCAAAACCCCCTCTTTATAAACCTGGGGATAAGGTTTGGCTCAGTACTAGACACCTGAAACTTTGTATTCCAAGTAAAAAGCTTGGAAGTCTTTTCATAGGTCCTTATGACATAGTTAAGGTTGTTAATCCAAATGCTGTGACTCTTCAGCTACCTCCTTCTCTCAGGATACATCCTACATTCCATGTGTCCCTCCTGAAACCTTTCTCTCCGATAAGAGATCCCCCTCATCCTTCGTTGACTGACCCTCCAGTTGTGGATGATGTTGAGTATGAGGTGGATTCTATTTTGGACTCTCGTTTATATCGCAATCAACTCCAGTACCTGGTACGATGGAAAGGTTTTGGGGCTGATGAGGACTCCTGGGAACCATATTCTAATTTGTCGGCACCTCGTCTTCTTTCAATTTTTCATCGGAGAAATCCCGACCGACCCAAGCCTTGATCCGCGGAGCGGCTCTTTTTAGGGGGGCGTCCTGTTATGTTCCTGTCCCTTTAAATCAGGATGTTCAGGTATTGACATCCCTATATAAGGCCCCTCCTCCAGTCTACCTATGCTTGGTAATTTGTACTCACTTAGCTATATGCTGAGCAACAACGAAGACACCTTGCTGATATTCCTAACCAAGGAATTTACTCCTAACAACTACAACTGCTGTGTGCTTTCCAACTTTGGATCGTCATATTCCAGGTTTCTCTGTTTTGTCCGGAATCTCTAAAGTATCTCTTACTTGTTAATTCAGTTTCTCCCGGCTTCTACATTGAAGCCGTGAATCGGCGTCTGACGTCATCGCAAGTCTCCGGATCTCTCTCTCACTCAGGCTGCAAACAAACAACTCCTGTGCTTAACAGCAACTCACCTTGAAGCTGCGGTAACCGTTACTATTCCTTACTCTCTGAAGTTGGTAACGTATTATACCTTAATTTACTTACAACTTAGAAGGACTTTCCTGCTTGTTTAAAGTGTGACGCTTATGCAAATACAGCTACCGGTTACTATCTGATCGCCTGTAACATCTAACGATTCAGCTTGATGAACTGTGCTTAACTATTCTATGTGCATTATCAAATAATCTTACTGTTGTCTGTGAAAAGACTGTCTGCTGTTTATATGAATACTAACAACGTTATAGACTAACTAAGGACTGCCTGTTGCCTAAAAACATCATTAATTGTTATAGAGCTCTCCTGCTTATTATATATTGAAACACCTCCTGGTTGCAACCTGTGTTTCTTGAGGCTGACATTTACCTACTCATTCTTAATCTTGTCTTTATCTAACTCTCACATTTATCTGCTATCTCTGTAATTATCTGCATATTGCAACCTGGTATTGCAATCGGGATAATATACCTTTAAATCTTATTTCTTTCACTCTGCATCCATGCAGCAGTGACCCTCAGATCTATGAGCAAAAACTAGGTTCTTGATTACATCTAATGAACCTAAAGGTTTGGTGTGAGACTGAGTGGTCCTGCAGTTAGGATATCAAATACTTACACCTAACATAACAATATGCCAATTTATCTGAGCTGAAATTACCTCTTGTTAAGCCACAATAAAACAAATTTTAAAATAAATCACATTAGCTACAAATAACTTAATACACCAGAGAAATTTAACTACAATAACCAATTTATATGAAATTTCACAATATTAAAACTGATTTATAAATATAAAATACAAATTCTTTTCTAGCAAATAAAATTATTTAGCATTAATGTGACTGGTTCTAACTTACACAGGACTATGGATATAAACTTAAAATACCAAATATGCTCTTTAAATTACCAGCTGCAGGGGGCGGAGCCTAGCAGCGCTCTGAAATGGACGCGCTGTAGTAGAGCTCCGAGGTCAGAGACAGCCTTGAGGCATGCCACCTTCTCAAAAGCTGAATTTTTCACCTCAGTAGTGGCGGTGTTGATAGTCCCAATGAGTGGGGACTGAATGGTGAGACCGGAGCAGACAGGCTTGCAGTCGTGGGCAGGAAAGGAACAAGGAGAGGGATCTCCATTCCGGAACTAAGCGGATGCCATAAGGACGCCCTCAATCACGTAACATTAACCTCTGCAGAAGTATAGTGACTTGGGGACAGCTATCTGTGGACACGCATAACATAATCCCCTTTTTGCGATCACCAGGTATTGAGTACAATGGCTGCAAGGCAGCACTACAAAATATCCTTCACTGGCTAATGTTGATAGATGCTAAAGATACTCTCACAGCTCCATAATAATAACACAATCCATGTGCTCTAACAACAAAACCTGCGAGGTGAATCACACAACATTCATGGGGGATCTGTTTAATTCACAATTAAGACTAACAGAGACTTTGTGCCTATCAAGAGTTAATGAATATATACCACTACATACATAACCTATTGGACCTTGTTTTTCCCCTGGAGTTGTTTTATTTTCACTACTCAAGGATGTATACACATATGGCTTTTTTCACTCCACGTGGATAGTGTAACTCTCTACATTACAGATAGAGGAAGAAACACTGACATCTGGTGGTCATCTCTCAATACTGCTGCTACAACAACTTGTTAATATCCATAAGACTTTTCACTGGGTCTTTTTATATACCTTATGCAGGTCTGTTTGTGGCAACAACCAAACTACTGAACGAGATATAGATATTTTTTACTACCATGTCTTCTAAAAAGTTATCTAAAGTGAAGAAAACAGGAAAATCTGCCCCTATGAACCAATACTTCAAACCTACAGAAGGGGATAAACAGGTGGAACCTCCAGGTCCGTAGGATACAGAGGATGAAGATGCTACTTCACAACATCAAGAATTAACCTCTAATTCTCAACCCCTTACTAGAGCAGACATTAATCTATTGGTATCTAAACAAGATATGTCTAAAAAATTTAAGAATTTGTGGGACAAAATCGACAATCTGCATAAATCGGTTTCTGCAAGCCTGGCAGACATCAAACAAGATATATCAGATCTAGGTTCCAGAGTTGATGCACTGGAAGAATCTAAAGACAACCTAACGGATGAAATAGAGACCACAACAAACCAGGTTACTCAGCAAAACCAGACAATATCAGACATTCTAGACAAACTAGAAGACATGGAAAATAGAAGCCGAAGATGTAATATTAGAATAAAGGGGATTCCTGAAGACATTCCGGTAGAGGAATTACCAGCTTATCTTCAACAGTTGTTTACCATGCTGGCGGAAGTTCCACTTGACACAGAAATAGAACTGGAAAGAGCTCATAGAGCATTGAAACCAAAGCCTAAACCAAATGCTCCACCAAGGGACGTAATAGTGGCCTTCCTGAGATTCCCTGAAAAAGAAAAAGTATTCAAAGCAGCAATGAAGCAAACAATACCTAAATTTCAAGGTAATGTACTACAACTTTATCAGGATTTAAGTGTTAGGACTCTACAAAGAAGAAATACTTTGCGCCCATTATCAGCTATTCTATGCAAGCGACAGATTCAATACAGATGGGGACATCCCTTTGCTCTGATTATCAACAACAACCATGTAACATACACAATCAAAGACCCTCAAGATATCCCAGACATATGTGCAGCATTGGGACTGAAGGCCCCAGACCAACCAATATCATCCAGGGGTGAAGAACCTACTACATCTGCAGCCATGCAAGGAAAGTCGCAAAGACCACGTTGGACAAAAGTCTCCAAACAGAAATCGAAAATCAAGTGAAAGTCATCTACCTACAGAGAACCAAGATCTTTTCTTCCTGCATATCGGAAAATAGCCTAACTGATCATTGATCCAGTTACAGAGTCCTTCTGACCGGGACACAGAAAGGATGGTAACTTAACGGTAGTTAAATTACAGATACTGCAGACTATAGACTTTAATATTTATTTTCAATATATCCTTAAGATTGAGACCGCTGTTATGAGAACAAGATAAATCAGGTTTAAACTATAGAGAAATGTGTGAAGAAATGGTATAAACTGTGCAAGATAGACCCCTAAAACTCAAAAACAAATCCAAGACTTTAGTTTAAATTGTTAAAAGTTGCATAATAAATATATATTGTTTTTATCAATATAGTCAGTTATACCATGTTATTTACGTGAGAAAATTTGTATTAAGTTATTGTTTAAGGGTTTAGGTTAAGGGACTACTAACAGCAGCTTTAGCTTGGTTAAATTTAAAGGGACACTGTACCCAAAAATTTTCTTTCGTGATTCAGATTGAGCATGAAATTTTAAGCAACTTTCTAATTTACTCCTATTATCAAATTTTCTTCATTCTCTTGGTATCTATATTTGAAATGCAAGAATGTAAGTTTAGATGCCGGCCCATTTTTGGTGAACAACCTGGGTTGTCCTTGCTGATTGGTGGATAAGTTCATCCACCAATAAAAAAGTGCTGTCCAGAGTCCTGAAACCAAAAAAAAGCTTAGATGCCTTCTTTTTCAAATAATGAGAGCAAGAATTTAGAAAACGAAGAAAAATTGATAATAGCAGTAAATTAGAAAGTTGCTTAAAATTGCATGCTCTTTCTGAATTACAAAAGAAAAAATTTGGGTACAGTGTCCCTTTAAGTATATAATGTTCCCACACTAATGGGGTTCATAATATGTAATGCTGAGGAGGTGAGTATCTCTGAATTCTCCCAGATTTACTCAACTTAGTTTAAGTTAACTAACATGTTTTTGTTGATTGTTACTTCTTTTTTTTATCTTGACTTCTGCTTATCTTTTTCTTCCAGATGCTAATGACTTTAATCAAATGTCTTCTTGGTTAAATGTTCACATCTTTCTAGGGGGGGGGGGGTCTCTCGAGTCGGCCACCGGAATCCTATCTCATCACTACAGAGAAATTCATTACAAGACACACAACATTGTCAAGTACTTCCTGTGGGTAAGAGAGCTATGACTATAAGACAACGAGGAAATAACGCCAACAATCATATTAGATTTTACGCTCACATGAATCATACACATGACATCACCTAACATTGTATTACTCTCTCACAACGTGAGAGGTTTAAATACTGATATAAAACGCAGGAAGGCCATAACCCAATATAAACAATTAGGAGCGAATGTTATCTTTTTACAGGAAACACACTTTGAAAAAACAATATTCCTAAATATTGGTCACGTCAATTCCCTCTACATTTCCATGCTACCACCACTAGCAAAAAAAGAGGAGTGTCTATCCTATTCCATTCCTCTCTAAACTTGACAGTAACAAATAAATTAATAGATATGGAAGGCAGATATTTGATCATTAAGGGACAAATACAAGGTACAGAAGTGATTTTCTGTAATATCTATGCCCCAAATGTTGGCGATGCCTCCGACCCACTCCTCTTCAGTTCCGCCTAAAGCAGAAGTTAAGAATCAGCGGTCCTAGACACAGCAGTGGTTCAGAGCATGCGGTGATGTCATCGCCACATGCTGTCACTCTCTCCTGGATGCCACTCCTGATTGCACCTGTGTGTAATCCTTGGCACCAATCTGTGCCTATGTAAGTACTCTATTACCCATACTACACTGCCCAAGTATAGGTGTTACTGTGTGTGCTCCTGGGTGCTGTATTACCTATATTGCTGGATTGCCATATCGTTACTGAACTCTGCCTGTCTGACCACTCTGCCTGCTTAACCCTTGTATTGCTGGATTGCCATATTGTTACTGAACTCTGCCTGTCTGACCACTCTGCTTGCTTAACCCTTGTATTGCTGGATTGACATATCATTACTGAACTCTGCCTGTCTGACCACTCTGCCTGCTTAACCTTTGTATTGCTGGATTGCCATATCATTACTGAATTCTGCCTGTCTGACCACTCTGCCTACTTAACCCTTGTATTGCTGTATTGCCTTATTATTGCTGAACTCTGGCCTGTCTGACCATTCTATTGGTTTACCCCTGAACTGTTGTACTACTGGATTTCCTTTGTTGCTGACACCTGCCTGTTCCTGATTATTTTATTGGTTTACCCCTGAACTGTTTTACTGCTGTATTTCCTTTGTTGCTGACACCTGCCTGTTCCTGACAGTTCTATTGGTTTACCCCTGAACTGTTACACTGTTGGATTGCCTTCCTGTTGCCGGACTCTGCCTGTCTTGACCATTCTCTCCCTCTATCTTATTGCCGTGAATGGCTACCCTGTCTAATGTGAGTACTGCTTACCTAATTTCATAAACTCACTCTGTTCTGGGATATTTCCTATCCTTCCACTTGATGCCAGGATAAAAAGACTACTGGCCAAGTTTGGTCTGATAGACTAATATCTCACGAGTATTACATTATACTTGGGCCATGGACCCAAATGAGGTAGCAAGAGCAGTCACTCTTCAGGGACAGATGCTGGGAACCCATACCAGGTGTCAATCAACCCAATCGAGTTCCGGCGATTCCTGTCCCCCTCATCAGAGCAGGTGGATATTAGTATCATTTGTTAAATGAGCAGCAATGCACTAATGTTTTTTAACTGAACACATAGGTGAGCCAATCATAATCAATATATATATGCAGCGACCAATTAACAGCTAGAACGTAGGTTTTCTGCTGCCCCTGAGCTTGCCTAAATAAACCTTTCAGCAAAGGATAATAATTGTTTTGGGTTTCATGTCCCTTTAAAGTCAGCTCTAGAGCAACAATGGACTGGTAGAATATAGCGTAAAAAACACCTGGTGAGTCAATGACAACAGGCATATGTGTATATCTACCAATCACTAGCTAGCTCCCAGTAGTGTATTGCTGTTCCTAGAAACATCTAAATATGCTTTTCAATCAATGATTCCATGAGAAGAATGCAAATTTAATATCAGAAATAAATTGAAAAGTTTAAATTGAAATTGTCTGCTCTGTCTAAACCATGAAAGTTTTACTTTAAATGGACATGAAACTCACATTTTTTATTTCAAATACATGATTCTAAGAGAGCATGTAACAACTTTTCAATTTACTTCTCTTATCATATTTGTTTCATTCTCTTGGTATCCTTTGATTTCACTTATTGGCTGTCACATTAAATCAGTGACTTATCGTCACTGTATCTATGAACTGATTAGATCCTTGAGGACTGCCTGAGTTGCCAGACAAGTCCCCCAATCGGATCCTGCACTAGGGGTTAATGGATCATTGGTATTTTTAAATGCTGGTAGCTAGAATTAAATACATAAATACGAGGGGCGTGTCTTACCGGCAGCTCTGAGTAGTCTCACTTTTCCTGAGCTCCAGGTGAAAATACTATAATCCGCTGATTATTGATATTTACTCACAGCACACATCAACAATACGATCTGTATTGTACACTCTTAGATCACTTTCTACAGTACTTACTTTATCCGCTGTATTTATGAGCCTTGAGATGGAACTGGACCAAAGAGGCCTGTAGCGGTGGCAATCATACAGGCAGCGTCCCCCCCACCCCCCCCCCCCGGGTCTCCGGGCTGTTTTGCCAGGACTGGTTACTGTCACTAACAAGGTTTAAATTAGAAGTCTTTTTTTATTACCATAAAAGTTAAAATCTTATATCTGCACCTTCGAACAGAAAGAAGAGAACACACACACAGCCATGTGGATCGATAACCAACCGGACATAATAAACCTCCGGTTTGCAAAAATAGAAGCCATACTGCAAACCATACGGGAAAGGATGCCCTCAGAGCACCACTTACAAAATCTCATAAAAAAAATAGCATCTACAAAAACGAAGGAATCAGTCCCACAGCGCCACATTAATATCGGATCAAATCTGACAATATGGCCAGGAGAAGAAGACCAAACTGCCAAGCTGACAGACAGAGAATCCATACCACTAGAATGGAAACATTGCAATATTATCCCTACAATCACAGGTGAAAAGTACACCCACAACCTCAGTGGATTTTGCTGCCTGTATATGGGAAGCGTCATATGTCACCTTATCGACTCTAGACTTTACCGGATTATACCCAAAGAATACAACCTTGTCGAATCAAAAAATCTTTGGAGCTTCATATAACTTTAAGCATAGGGAAGGAGTCCCACCACTGCCTGCGCCCTTGAGGGAGCTTGGGGGGGGGGGGGGCCCGGAGAGACATACTTTCCATCACTCCTCATATCTCCAGGAGACATTAAAAATCATATGACTGGGCTAACTGAAACACGCTTTACACAGCCAGTTTACGGTCCTCCTGGGAATTCACTAAGGGCATCCAAATTAAAACCCACACCTCGGTCTGTTGCTCAACTTCAGCAGGGAAACCATAACGGAACTCTTAAACCCCATACCAGGAAACAAAACCTTATTGTTGAACTAACATGTACCACAATATCACTGCAAAGTTGCCGGTAAACGTTAAAGACACAGTTCTAATGTTATAACGTTGGGCTATCTATTCTTCTTTGTTTCCTAATCACGAAGCTCTTAGATAACATGCATTTTTTGTATTTTTCTTAATGTATTTCTGCAAGTGGTTATATAATAGCGACCCAATAGATCATTTATAACCAGTATGCCTATATCATCTTACTTAGTTAAGTTTACCAATATAATGTAGGTAATGTATACACTCTATTGTCACAATGCTCATTATGATATTTGCGTATAATTTGATATGAGAACCGGTGTCAGGGTATCACTATTGTATGCTGTGTTGGGATATCACGGGCCTCTCCTCTGGGGCTAACGGCCGAAGCCGTAGAGGAAATAAAAGATAATAATATGTTAATGACGCTTATCAACTCTTGCTAAATTGAGATTTTCACATATAACATTTTGATGCCAACAATAGTATACCCAAAAAAAGACCTGAACATACCTACTTTACACATAAGACCTGAATTTATACTCATATAAAGCTAACACCGCTGCTCATGACCACCGGATCAGTATATATATATCCCTGCGTGGTACAATAGCAAGTATGATTTGAGAGACAATAAAATCTGCCAGAAAATCTTTATTTCTCCTTTGATCGTTGTGATTATATTAGATAAACAACTAGTTATTTTTAAAGTTAAACAGCATTGTTATAAAGCTTTATGTTGTAAACACAACCCCCCGCTACAAAAAATACAAAATAGAAATACAGAAAAAAATAAACACATTATCCCAGATAAAAAATTTAAACCTAATCCCTATGAAAAACAAAAAGCCCCCCCCAAAATAAAAACACCCCCTAATCTAATGCTAAACCTTCAATAGCCCTTAGAATGGCTTTTGTTGTAGGGCATTGCCCTAAGTTAAACAGCTCTTTTACATTAAAAATAAACAAAGTCCCCCCCCAACAGTAAAACCCCACCACCACCAAACCCCCCAAAATAAAAAAACTAACACTAATAAACCTAATCTACCCATTGCCCTGAAAAGGGCATTTGTATGGGCATTGCCCTTAAAAGGGCATCCAGCTCTTTTTCACTGCCCTTAAAAGGGCATTCAGCTCTTTTTCAAAGTGCCTAAAAAATAAAAAAATAAACATTTTTTTTTTAAAAAAATCTAACACTAAAGCCCCAAATAGGTACCCACGGTTTCAGAAGTCTGGCGGAGAAGGTCTTCCTCCAAGCGGGTCCATCATCTTCATCCACAGTAAAGGCGGCGCAGAGCGGAGGTCCGAAACAGTTTTCCCAGAAGTGGCGTTCCTCGGCGGCGGTCCTCGGTGGCGGTGGTTCCGGGCGACATGGAGGCTCTTCTTCATCCAATGTCCGTGGTATAATGAATATTGAATGCAAGGTACCGCAATAAATTTGGGGTACCTTGCATTTCTATTGGCTGAATTTTTCAAAACAGCCAATAGGATTAGAGCTACTAAAATCTTATTGACTGTTCAAATCAGCCAATAAGATGTCAGTAGCTCTCATTCTATTGGCTGCTGAATTTTTCAAAACAGCCAATATAATGAGAGCTACTGAAATCCTATTGGACTTTTGGGCACTTTGAAAAAGAGCTGAATGCCCTTTTAAAGGGCCATAATACCCAAATGTTTAAACACTTGAAAGTGATGCAGCATAGCTGTAAAAAGCTGATTAGAAAATATCACCTGAACATCTCTATGTAAAAAAGAAAGATATTTTACCTCAAAAGTTCCTCAGTAGCCACCTCCCATTGTAAAGGATTTCTAAGCAGCATTTTAGTGTGTTTGTCCTGGGACATCTGAAGGGACTAGCATCGTGCACTCTCATATTATTTCACCAATCAGGTAAAGGAAGCTTACTATGAAATCTCATGAGAGTTAAGTCAAATCTCATGAGATCACAGTAAGAGTTCATGACCTCAGCACTGCTGATGCTGATTGGCTGCTGTTTATTTCTTCATTTTTTTAAATTTGTTTACCTGCAGCTAGAAGCAGCTGAGTATAACTTTTTTTTTTTTTATATAGTTGTTTTTTATTGGGTTTTATACAACATAAAAGAACATACAATAGCATTAAACCAGTTGTTGAGCATGACAGGAATCACACACATAATAAACAGTGCTGGTGGAAAAAGAAACTCCCAGATTTCTGTAATCAAGTAGACAGTCCATATGAGGTTTAGTCTATTCACCCGAGCTAAAGATTTGGCAACCCGGGAAAATATAGTTCCATAGAGAGTACTCATTTCCTATTGCCTAGGAACATGAATGCTGGACTGCCACTTGTAAACAATAGCGATGAGAGTATAGCTGACCAAGCCTCTGCTTGGCAGCCTTGACTGATGTAAGCATAGATTAAATATAAAACCACCAAAATTAATATACACAGATCCCAATAAAACAACAAAGGAAAAACAATAACAATAACAAAATAAATTACAATATCGATAAATAGACCTTGTGCACTCGGATGTGGAGATGGGCACTACAACGACTCTGAATAAGCTTGTACAGGGAGTCGATGGGGAGGTGCTTTCATGGTTAGCCTATCGTGAGCTTAACTAGGTGTGGACCGGGTGGGCTTACTATGGTTTATATCTATCTAACTCCCAGAGGAGTAACATGTTCTCATAGAAATCTAATTTGCCAGTTTGAAAGTAATAAAATCTTTCTAATATCAAGTCTGAGTTGACTAATTTCTTCCATTCGCTAACAGTGGGGATTTTAGTGGTTTTCCAACATCTGGGTATCATTTGTTTCGCAGCATTTACCATTATGTAGAATAACTGTCTACGGATTTTACATGTTATTTGGGGAGTGTCATGTAGGAGGACCGTTTCTATGCTTGGGTTGAGTTGCGTGGCAAGAACTGCGTTAATTTCTCGGAAAACTGCTGACCAGAAGTTACTTATGGGCATACAATCCCACCATATATGAGCCATGCTTCCAGGCTGGCTACAGCCTCTCCAACAAGTATCTGAACTACCTCTAAAAATATGCTTAATTTTGGTTGGGGTTAGATACCAACGCATAAAAATTTTTATGTTTGTTTCCTTCGCTCTTGAGGAATGTGCAGGACGTGATAGATTCTCAAATCTAGTATGCCAGTCTCCTGTGCTTGTGGTCATGTCTAGCTCCCTGTCCCACCCTGCAGTATACGAGGGTAGCCTCGGGAACCTATTTTCCAACACTAGTCTATATAGAGTGGAAACAGATCTAAGAGCTTTCAGATCACTCAAGCAAGATTGCTCGAATTTTGTTAAGGGTCGCAAGAAGTCTGCTTTTTGTTTGTGTGTGAGTATGAAATGTCTCGCTTGATGATAATTGAACCAGGAGGTGAAGAAGGGGAGTGAAAGTGAATCAATTTGTTGTTTTGGCATTAGCTTATTATTATCTAGCAAGGTGTGTATCCGTATTAAAGGATCTTGAGGTGCGTGTAAGCTCCTTTCCTGCTTGAGTCCCGGCGGGAATTCTGGGTTGGACAACAGGCTTGTAAGTGGAGAATATTTTGAGGAGATTTTTGGAAGCGCTTTAAGAACAAATCGCCAATCGCTCCATGTCTCGTTAGAGATGGAAGACGTTGAGACTTTGTGGTTCCCCAGTGCTTGAGAGTTCCAGCATTTGCTACCTAGGTGGTTTGTGTCTGCCATACAAGTTTCTATCTGCACCCATCCCTTAGATTGGTTCCCATTAAAACTACACCATTCCAGTACCCGTTGGAGGGATATCGCTAGCTTATATGAGTGGAGGTGAGGCATCCCCAGACCGCCTAGGTCTGGGGCTTTATAGATCGTGCTTTTATTAATGCGTGGTGGCCTACGTCTCCATATATAGTCATTCAATATTTTTTGCAAAATGTCTATTTCTCTAGAGATGTGTTGAACTGGTACAGTCTGAAGTATGTATAGTGCTTTAGGTAGCAGGACCATTTTTGCTGCTTGAATTCTCCCCAACCATGAAATATTCTTTAAGAGCCAAGAGGAGGTCAGGGATTGGAACTCATTAATGAGTTCATCATAGTTAAATTTACGCGTTAGTTGACTGTCTGGCGTCAGGTAAATTCCCAGGTATTTAAGGCGACTGGTTTGCACCTTTAGGGAGCAAAGGGCTCTAATGTCCTCTAGCATCCGTTGGGGGATCATAACTGGTAAAAATTCTGATTTTGTCATGTTAACGGAAAAGTTGGAAACCCCACCAAAGGTGGAGAGTTCCGACATCACATGTGTGATAGAATTGAGAGGGTCTGTCAGTGTCAGTAAAAGGTCATCTGCATAAATGGTAGTTTTGTGTTGTCTAGATCCTACTGTTATTCCTTTAATAAGCAAGTTCTCTCTAATTCTAATTGCGAGGGGTTCTAGGGATATTATAAATAGCAGCGGGGAAAGGGGACAACCTTGACTCGACCCGTTCCTTATTTCAAAAGTTTCAGAGAGTGTCCCATTTACCCTGACCTGCGCTGTAGGATTAGTGTAGAGGGCCATGATTTTTTGAATGAATTGATTTGGGAAATTAAATCGTCCTAGAGTCGTCTGTAAGTAAGTCCAGTCAAGTCTGTCAAATGCCTTCTCGGCGTCAGTGGAAAGAAAGAGGGCTGGTGTTTTGGTCTTAGATACAAATTCTATAAGGTTAAGTACTTTCACGGTATTGTCTTTAGCCTCTCTATTGGGCACAAAACCTGATTGATCCTGATGAATGATTTGTGGGAGAATTTGGTTTATGCGCAAGGCCAGAATTTTAGCATACAATTTCAAATCAGTGTTAAGGAGAGAGATAGGTCTGAAATTGGCAGGGTTATCAGGCACATTGCCTGGTTTCTCTAGCACTGAGATATGTGCTTGTAACATGGTGTCAGGGAATGTAGATCCGTCCGCTATATGGTTAAATAAGGCGGTTAAGTGTGGGCCCAAATATTTTGAAAAGGTTTTATAGTAAAGGCCTGAGAACCCGTCCGGGCCTGGTGCTTTATTAGGTTTTAGAGTATGTATTGCATCCTGCACCTCTTTAATAGAGATTGGTTTATCCAGGGACTCTCTTTGCTCTTCACTTAACTGAGGCAATTGTATACTAGAGAGATAGTGGTGACATACTTGGCTATGGGACGTATCTTTCCTGTCTGGAAATAGGTTGTATAGCTTATGATAGAAAGATTGGAACGCTTCAGCAATTTTATGGGTGTCTTCAATGTGTTTCCCCGATTTGCTTTTTATTGAGTGTATATAGGTCCTTTGTTGTCTGTGTTTTAAGGCTCTTGCAAGCCATTTCCCTGCCTTGTTACCCTCTCTATAGAATGTCTGTTGGAAAGACAATAGTTGTCTCTGGGAATCAATGTGCAGGAGTTTATTTAATTGGTCGCGCTTACTGGTTAGGTTAACCATAACGTCAGTGTTTTCTGGGGATTGTTTGTGGAGGTAATCTAAGTCTGCAATTTCTTTAGCTAAGGAGGAAAATTCCTCTCTCCTTTTTTTTGTCAAATATGCTTTAACTTTGATGAGTTCTCCTCTTATTGTGCTTTTGTGCGCTTCCCATAATATGGGATAGTTTATATCCGGTGTGTTATTTATGGTGAAATAGGATTTGATGTGTTTGGCTAAATGTTTTACTTGCTGTTTCCCTTTGAGAAGTGACTCATCTAACCTCCATTGATAGGGCCTGAGTGGGGCTGAGGGCCAAGCTATGTCACATGAGACCATTGAGTGATCTGACCAGGTAGTATGCCTAATCTCAGCTGTTTTCAAGAATGAAAGAGAGAGATGGTCAATGAAAATGTAATCCAGCCTAGAATAGCATTTATTTGGAGATGAGAAAAAAGTGAAATCTGATTTCTGGGGGTTTAAATATCTCCAAGTGTCGTGTACCCCTAGCAGTTTAAGGTTTTTCCATATGTTTTGCATGCGCGGGATTTTTTGTCTAGTACATGGGTTGGAACAGTCAATCTGGGGGTCTAGGGGAACATTTAGGTCTCCTGCTAGGAACAGAGATCCTTTGGTTTGTGTTAGGATGGAATTGGTGATTGTATGGATAAATTTGCTTTGAAATCTATTAGGTGCATATAGGTTTACCAAAGTAATAGGCTTACCATAAAGGAGGCCCGTCACGCATAAGTACCTACCCTCTTTATCATGTTCTACGTGAAGTTTGCTAAAAGCAATTGACTTATGGATTAAAATGCTTACCCCATTGATTTTCCTAGTGGGGTGGGTACTATGAAAATGTTGCGGGTAGTTAGATGAGAAAAACTTAGGTATGTGTTTGGTTTTAAAATGTGTCTCCTGAAGCATAAGGATCTGGCCTCCCTTCCTAGATAGATCTAGTAGTGCCATCCTACGCTTGTTTGGACAATTCAGCCCTTTCGCATTTTGGGTTAAAATAGTAAGGGCCTGACTGGGTGTTCTATTCAGTGTAACCATTTTTAGACTTAAAGGCGCTATGACTAGTTATTACCTCCATGTTCTGCTCACCCCCCCACTCCGAGTGCACTTGTATACGCCAATGAACCATTGCAATCTCAATAACAAAGAAAAAAAGAAAACAAGAAAAAAATTAACAAACAAACATAATAACATTTTACCCCTTTCCTAGGTGAAAGGGTGAAATACAACATTTTAGCTAAAGGAGAATTTATCTCCCATCTGACTGAGAACATATATATCACAACATTAGTCTTACAACAGCATGGCAGTACAACCGCCTGAATTTAAATACTAGACTGCATGTTGAAGGTTGAACAGTAGGATCTGAACATTGAAATGGCCGATGGGCCCCTGTAAATGAGAAGGTGACAAACACATTCAAACACATAACAACTTTCTGGAAAACTAATTGGAGAATGAAAATCTCTGAACTCTAAACAACCTATTGTAGGCATTGCAGTATTAACTCAGTTACCCTGTATCGTCAGCTATCTCAGGGCAGTTCTGCGACGATTATCCCTTAGTAAGGGAGTAGTAGCCTTGTCCTATACACAATACTGTAACATATGAAAAGCAGAAAAAGGATACAGCCTGAATGGCTCAGGAACCTGCTCTTTCTAGTGAGGAGTTTTGGCTGCCCACATTCAATTTGCGTGTCTTTCTTTGTTGCACCTGCTGCCATTCTTGCCTCTGAGGAAGGGAGTTATTGCTGGGCCTCAGGTTGTATTGATCTTGTGTGTCCTTCAACTCCTCTATCACAGGTGGAGTGATATCAAGAGCCTTGCAAATCCGGCTGACAACTCCCGGAGTGGTGCATATGAATCTCTTTCCTTGCCATGATATGATTAATTGAAAAGGGAACCCCCACCGATATGGAATGTTAGACTTCCTGAGGAGCATGGTGAAGGGTTTAAGTTCCCTTCGTTTGAGGAGAGTTCTCTGCGATAAGTCTGTAAAGAATTGAAGATCAGCATTTTCGTATTTGACAGGTTGCTGGTCGCGAGCTAACTTCATAAGTTCTTCTTTAACTTGGAAATTTGTAACTCGCACAATTATATCTCTGGGCGGTTGCGTGTCTAATGGCTTTGGTCGCAGAGCCCTATGAGCCCTGTCAATATCAATTTTTATGGGTGACTCTGTTTGTTTCAGTGAGTTGAACAGATCTTGTAAGTATTGCTCTAGGCCAGAGGGAGGGATGGATTCAGGGACGCCTCTAATTCTGATATTATGCCGTCTGTTCCGATTTTCAGCGTCATCTATTTTGTCTTCCAGGCCTAGTATGATGTCGTTTTGTTTGTGGATAGTTGTATGTAAATCCGAGATTGCTGTAGAGTGGGTGTCTAAAGTGTTTTCTACTGCCTCTACTCTGCGCCCCATGTCCGAAATTTCTTTCTTTAGCTCACTTATTTCCTCTTTGATACATTGCTTGACCTGTAGAACCAGGGCAGAGAAATCCTTTTTCGAGGGCAGCGAATCGAACAGGGCTTTGGGCACTGTAATAGAGTCAGCTGTGGTTTCAGAGTCCGAGTCTGATGAATAGAAAGCTGCGGCAGAGTCCTGTTCCTCAGCGGGATTGAGGCTTGCAGGTTTGGCCTCCGCTGCTTTAAAAAAAACGTTAACTGAGGGGATCACATGGCTCCTCTGCTTTGGTACCGCTCCTTTTTTATTAGATTTTTTAGTAGACATGCTTACCCTGATTAGGATCAAAGTCACTGCTTAAGCGTACTCTTTGTGATAGGCAGTGCCTGTTAGAGGTCAGCTAAAAAAAAAAAAAAAGAATTATGCCACACAGCTCCCCCAGAAATAAATGCCGATGCAAGTACCCACAATGCCTTACTATAGCGTGTGGCTTATAGAAAACTTAATTCACAATGAGCTTACATGTTTGTTACATGTTTTGAGCAAGGCTTGTGGAGTCGACTAAAGATGTGACCTATAAAAATGCTGTGATTGCAAAGAAAGTCTCCTCCAAATGCAAAACTGTGAAGCGTGCCTCCTAGCAAGCAACCAAGTGTAACTTTAAATATTTTTAGGCAGTACAGAAGGTTATGCTGTGTTAGCGAAACAAACATGAATATATATGTATTTTAGGAGCCATTATGTTTATATGACAGGTTAGATCCCAAGTAGAAAACCAAGTGGAACAGTACATTCATTTTGTGGTGCTGCATCATTTCAAGCCTCTCTGGCCCTATTTAGCTATGTAAGCTAGGATAGAATTTAGATAGCCTTGCCGCTATACAGAGGGACCTTTCAAATACTCCCCTCTCTCCCTTTTGATGATCCTTGTCATAAGAAGTTAAATATAGTCCCCCTTGTATATGGGCCTCAGCTCTGTGCGTGCAAGTTGCGCTCTGGACTATAGG
The DNA here is from genome assembly GCF_027579735.1 of Bombina bombina. NCBI lineage: Eukaryota > Metazoa > Chordata > Amphibia > Anura > Bombinatoridae > Bombina > Bombina bombina. Next base: position 127,376,638 of record NC_069499.1, read on the forward strand.
GCCTCCGCGCCCCTTGTGTAAGTATCCATGCCAGGGCAAGTAAGTAAATGCCCGTTATGGGATTAGACCGGATCGCTTACCCGCTGCTTGCCTCCTCCTTAGAGTCGGATGTGGATGTGTGTCGCGGCAAAGGCTGCAGCTGGGCTCCGATGCGAATGGGCCTGTTCCGTTGCGTGGCGTGTCACCTGTTGTGAAGTACAACACCGGGTGGGTTTTGGCGTCACATTTGATGTACCTCTCAATTATAGTGCTGGATAGCACCTTTGGGCCAAACTTTTCCCCCGGTTGTGGAAGATAGACGTTGCTCAGTCAGAAAGGGCTCAGGAGCAAATTCAAGCCGCGGCCATTTCCCTGGCTGGCTCGCTCCGCCCCCCCCGAGTATAACTTTTTACACAGAACTTACTCTGCTGAGCTGAGGAGATTGTGAGGTAAAATATCTTCCTTTTTTACATAGAGATGCTCAGGTGATATTTTCCTGTCAGCTTCTTACAGTTATACTGCATCAGTTTCAAGTGATTTAGCATATGAGTATTATGTCCCTTTAAGGGCAGTGAAAAAGAGCCGAATGCACTTTTAAGTGTAATGCCCATACAAAAATGCCCTTTTCAGGGCAATGGGTAGTTTAGGTTTTTTAAGTGTTAGGTTTTTTATTTTGGGGGGTTTGGTGGGTGGGGGGTTTTACTGTTAGGGGGGACTTTGTTTATTTTTAATGTAAAAGAGCTGTTTAACTTAGAGCAATGCCCTACAAAAAGCCCTTTTAAGGGCTATTGGTAGTTTAGCATTAGATTAGGGGGTGTTTTTATTTGGGGTGTCTTTTTTATTTTCATAGGGATTAGGTTTAATTTTTTAATTTTGGATAATGTGTTTATTATTTTTTGTAATGATAGCCATTTTTTATTTTTTGTAAATAGATTAATCTAATGTAATTTTTTTGTATTTTTATTGTAATTAAGGGGTTTATTTAGGGGTGTTAGGTTAGGGGGCTTAGTCATTAAATTAGTTTTTTGCGTTATGGGGGTTGGCGGTGCCTCCGACCCACTCCGCTTCAGTTCCGCCTAAAGCTGAAGTTAAGAATCAGCGGTCCTAGACACAGCAGTGGATTAGAGCGTGCGGTGATGTCATCGCCACATGCTGTCACTCTCTCCTGGATGCCGCTCCTGATTGCACCTGTGTGTCATCCTTGGCACCAATCTGTGCCTATGTAAGTACTCTATTACCCATACTACACTGCCCAAGTATAGGTGTTACTGTGTGTGCTCCTGGGTGCTGTATTACCTATATTGCTGGATTGCCATATCGTTACTGAACTCTGCCTGTCTGACCACTCTGCCTGCTTAACCCTTGTATTGCTGGATTGCCATATTGTTACTGAACTCTGCCTGTCTGACCACTCTGCTTGCTTAACCCTTGTACTGCTGGATTGACATATCATTACTGAACTCTGCCTGTCTGACCACTCTGCCTGCTTAACCTTTGTATTGCTGGATTGCCATATCGTTACTGAACTCTGCCTACCTGACCACTCTGCCTGCTTAACCCTTGTATTGCCTTATTATTGCTGAACTCTGGCCTATCTGACCATTCTATTGGTTTACCCCTGAACTGTTGTACTACTGGATTTCCTTTGTTGCTGACACCTGCCTGTTCCTGACAGTTCTATTGGTTTACCCCTGAACTGTTACACTGTTTGATTGCCTTCCTGTTGCCTGACTCTGCCTGTCTTGACCATTCTCTGCCTCTATCTTATTGCCGTGAATGGCTACCCTGTCTAATGTGAGTACTGCTTACCTCATTTCATAAACTCACTCTGTTCTGGGATATTTCCTATCCTTCCACTTGATGCCGGGAAAAAAAGACTGCTGGCCAAGTTTGGTCTGATAGACTAATATCCCACGAGCATTACATTATACTTGGGCCATGGACCCAAATGAGGTAGCAAGAGCAGTCACTCTTCAGGGACAGATGCTGGGAACCCGTACCATACACTTGCAGAATGTGGATTCTAAACTAGAGGCTATAACTACTATGCTTTCCTCACTGGTTGCAGAGAAGAATGCTACTCCTGTTGTTGCACAGCCAGTCCCAGCTGCTAGTGCTGCAACTTCTTCCCCTGCTTCTGGAAGTATACCCCCGATACCATTGCCTCACAAGTATGATGGTACTACTGATTGAAGGGGTTTTCTCAACCAGTGCAGGCTGCACTTTCGCAACGATCCTCACACCTTCCAGTCTCATCAATCAAAGATCACTTTTATCATTTTTTTTATTGAAAGACAAGGCCCTAGCCTGGGTCTCTCCCCTTTTGGAACAGAGCACTCAACTCCTGAACAATGCTGATGCCATCATTTCTGCATTATCTTTTGTGTTTGGGACCTCTGGCCGCACTTCTGCTGCAGAGTACTCTCTCTTGGATCTCCGCCAGAGCAATAGAACTGTTGGGATGGCAGTGCTCTTAAGGCAGCCTTTAGGAGAGGCTTGCTTGAGTGCATCAAGCACAAGCTTACTTATCATGATGTTCCCTCTTCCCTGGATGAATTCATAACACTTTGTATCAGTCTGGATTCTAGCTTTCAGGAGAGACAAGCTGAGAGAGAAAGAACTCGTAGAATTCCTCCCTCTCGTCCTCCTACCTGTTCGGTCTCTAGACTATCCTCTACCCCTTCAGCACCTCCAGTTATCTCTGTACAGGAACCCATGTATCTATCTTCCCTCAAGCCCACAGAATCTGAATGACAGAGAAGGAGATTGAGACTGTTTTTCTATTGTAGTTCTAATTCTACACCAACTTAAGAATTGTGATATTCTGTCGTGAAAAGCCAATGCTTAGAGGATAAAACTGGGGTACCTCTAAGCGTGGCCACTACTAAATCCCTTCACTCTCCTTGGATCCTGGAACCTGTTACTCTTACCTTTTGTCCACGCTCAAACCTTTATTGATTCAGGGGCAGCAGGAAATTTTCTAGATCACCGTTTCATGATTCAGCCAGGGTTGCCTCTACGTCAGAAAAAAATGTCTTAAAATAACTACTCTGGATGGCACTCCCCTTGGATCAGGTTTAATCCATTTTGAATCTGCACCCCTAACCATGACTTAGGGAGTCCTTTATACCAGAAAGTTGCAGCTTTATAGCATTCATTCTCCAGCACAACCAATTATCCTTGGTCTTCCTTGGCTTTGTACACAAAATCCACAGTTTGACTGGACTGAGGGACAGTTGGCCTCCTGGGGTACATCCTGCTTCCACTTCTGCCTGGCTAAGGTTACTCCACTGCACCACATCCCCATAGACAGCCTACAGACCCCTTCAAGCCTTCTCTCAGTATATGCAGATTTTACAGATGTGTTTGAAAAGAAAGCAGCTGATATTCTGCCACCCCACCCTCCTTACAACTGCAAAATTGACCTCTTTCCTGGAGCCCCACTTCGTAAAGGGAGGACTTATCCACTCTCCAAAGCTTAAACCAAGGCCATGGAGGAGTATATTCAAGAGAACCTAGGTAAAGTTTTTATTTGCCCTTTTCTTCTCCTGCCTGGGCTGGCTTCTTTTTTGGAAAAAAAGGGGAAGATCTTGTGAAGGGGGCGCCTACAGCGGTCTGGTAAAAAACTTGGAAGTATAAATATCTGAGCATATGAGAATAATATTATATAGCCTAACTGGTAACTCTTAGAGTTCCCCAGATGAAAATTGACTAATAGTGGAAAACACTAGGCACTAATAACAATCCTGATAGTTCATTTGATAAAAGTTAAAAACCAGATAAGCAATGATCACAGACTTAAAGATACTCTATGGTATTCTAATAGTGTTATTAAAATACACTTAGCAAACTGCAATAAAAACAAGTCTCTATAAACATATATATAATTAATTCCATACTAACAAATAAATCAATGTCAAAACAATACTAAAATAGAAATAACTGTAGAATAAATTCACTGTATAATAAAATCACAAAAAGTGAGTATGCTATTTAAAATGAAGCATACATATCTCCAAAATATAGTTCAACTAATCGTTAAGTTTGTGATCAGAATATAATGTATCAATTACAAGTGTATCACTTTTGAATGTGCGACCATTAGGTTTTTTTAGTCTTTATACCTCTGTGTAAGTTTTCCGGTAATCTTTTTTCATGTTGTAAACACTTGTGTGATAATATATTTGTTTCGTCAATTTAAAATATAATAAAATGTCAAAGTCTGTGCGACCATTAGGTTTTTTGAGTCTTTATACCTCCGTGTATATTTGTTTCGTCAATTTAAAATATAAAATTTTTTCAAAGTCTTACTTTAGTTGCCGCGTCTCCTGCGGTGTTTGTGTGAAGGCTGTTTGGCCTTTCGGAACTTCCTTGCTTCGGTGGGCCTGACTAGCCAAAGTTTGGCTGTGATTTTTTCTTTAGTGCGCGCACTTACGTGATTGGTTCTTCTCAGCTCCTCCCGCTTTTCTTTTGATGTCCTCCGCCCACTCTATGGGTTTTCTGACAAGTTAGAAGCAGCCGTCCTGGGAGCAAACTCTTTCAATTGCAGATCCTTAGTTTGTGCTATTGGATATCATCCACGTGTTTCGGCTCCTGTAGGGCCTTTGTCAAGATGTCCAATAGCCTGCTGTTGTCTCCTTTTATAGGGTTTTTCGCCAACGTTAATGAAATTCTGGTGTGGTTTCAACAGATACACTATTATTCTGTATATGTGTCTGTCTATTTGACACTTCTTTACCATATTAAGAACCGCATAGTCATTACTTGTAATTGTCATTACGGTAGTATATAAAATAATTTCTGAACTTATTTTGTTATTATAATAACATATACAGCTAATATACAATTATTAGAGAATACAATTCAATGTATAAAATTCAATATTAAAATCAGTATAGAATCCTATAGAGAATCTGTTAGCGGAATTTCAGCTTTACATAAAAAGTTATTTTAGGAACATTGTATAAAAGGTTTATTTTAATTTTAATATCTACAGTATAGACTGTGATTACGTTTTGTAACTCTGTTCCCAAGAATCCTTTGTTGGAATATGTATTTCAACAATTTATAATTTCAGCTCTTTTCATATAGTTTAGCTACCCTGTGATATAAAATTTAAGAGTCTAGTCAATCTAATGTGTAGAAAGAGTGCTGTTTACAAAGTAAATAAAAAATGTATTATTTTGAGCTAGTCGTCCTAAACTAGATTCCTTATTTATTCATTACATGGAGGATGGTGATATATACATTGGACTCAAAATTGGACTATTTCTACTTCTGTATTTTCCAATAGGGTTATAAGGGTATTCTAGTGTAGATAATATATTAGAGTGCAGTAAAAAAATCTATAATTATTTCCATTATTTCCCTAGATTTAATCAAAGTTATCATTAAAGCTAGACAGGAAGCTATAGAAGAAATTGGGGAAGAAATAAACAAACAAAAGGCTATACTAGAATCAAAGAAAAAGGATAGTATAGATAAAGGTAAACAAAGAGAAGTCAGTACCAGATTGGAGGAACTAAATAATAATATTTTACATAATTACATAAAATGATAGAGACCGGGAAGACTATAAAAATAAAAATAATAATGAAGATACCATAGGAATAGACACAAATAATTCACAATTAAAGGTTATACTATTTAGCAAAAAGAGAATAGAAATATAACAAATAAATGAGAATATAAACCAAAGTGAAGGTAATATGGTAGACACAAGACAACAGTCAGAGCTTAAGAAATGGAATATAAACTATAGAAATATTGAATACACAAAAAATACATATGGGAATGGTAGGTTTGATAATTACAGGCAATATGGGCAACATGAGTATAATAGAAATATTAGGAATGAAAATATTGAAAAGTTGTTACATGCTCTCTTAGAATCATGTATTTGAAATAAAAAAATTGAGTTTCATGTCCATTTAAAGTAAAACATTCATGGTTTAGACAGAGCAGACAATTTCAATTTAAACTTTTCAATTTATTTCTGATATTAAATTTGCATTCTTCCCATGGAATCATTGATTGAAAAGCATATTTAGATGTTTCTAGGAACAGCAATACACTACTGGGAGCTAGCTAGTGATTGGTAGATATACACATATGCCTGTTGTCATTGACTCACCAGGTGTTTTTTACGCTATATTCTACCAGTCCATTGTTGCTCTAGAGCTGACTTTAAAGGGACATGAAACCCCCAAAAATTATTTCATGATTCAGATAGAGAATACAATTTTAAACAACTTTCCAATTTACTTCTATTATTTAATTTGCTTCCTTCTCTTGTTATCCTTTGCTGAAAGGTTTATTTAGGCAAGCTCAGGGGCAGCAGAGAACCTACGTTCTAGCTGTTAATTGGTGGCTGCATATATATATATTGATTATGATTGGTTCACCAATGTGTTCAGTTAGAAACCATTAGTGCATTGCTGCTCATTTAACAAATGATACTAAGAGAATGAAACAGATTAGTTAATAGAAGTAAATTAGAAAGTTGTTTACAATTGTATTCTCTATCTGAATTTAATTTTAACTGTATGTTTAACCCCTTTACATTTTATTAAGCAGTAGGAAATATATATATATATATGTATATATACACGTTGATTGGAGTAGCTGTGTTAGTCCAGTGATTTAGATACTAAAATAACAAGAGTATTACATTGAGCAATGATGCTTTTTTTATTGGACTAACTATACATTTATAAGATGACAAGCTTTCGGAAGAATGTCTTCCTTTTTCAAGTCTGAAGCAATGCTGACCAATGTGATGGAATTTACAGATTATGTGGCCCATTTATCAAGCTCCGAACGGAGCTTGTGGGCCCGTGTTTCTGGCGAGTCTTCAGACCACTGCTCCATAACCCTGTCCGCCTGCTCTGATGAGGCGGACAGGAATTGCCGGAAATCAACTCGATCGAGTACGATCGGGTTGATTGACACCTCCCTGCTGGCGGCCGATTGGCCGCGAGTCAGCTTGTGAGCTGCTGGTGCAATGTTAAATGCGGAGAGCATATTGCTCTCCACATTCAGCGAGGTCTTGCGGACCTGATCCGCACTGTCAGATCAGGTCCGCAAGACCTTTAATAAATAGGCCCCAATATCTTAAAACATAGGATGGCTAAAAAGACAGAAAGTGTTACAGAGGTCAGAATGCAGGGGGAGGAGGGGGTGTCATACAAATCATGAGGGGGGTTTAGGAGACAGAGGCAGACAGTGTCAGTAAAGGATAACAGACAGGGGAAATATATGGTTATACACAAAGCATATACTGATATAAAGTTATATATCAACATAGAATCAACATGTATAAAGATGTGAAATAAGGTATACAGGGGAATATGATAGTCAAAAAAGGAGAAAGGAAAGAAAAAAAAAGGGGAATAATAATAATGACAAAAGTGTGGACATAGGCTTACCTGCGTACCTATGCATAGAGAGTGTGGAATTTACAATGTAATTGACTACAGTATATGAAAGTACATTACAAAATTTTTTGATAATGGGTTAAGAAACCAAGTTAAAGTGCATTATCATTTTCATTTCAAAGGTTTTTCTTTCCATTGTGTTTTTGAAGTTGCCTCTGAGAATATTGATTTTGAGGTTTTGGATGGAGTGGTCAGGTTGGGTGAAATGGTGACCAATAAAGGTACAGTATTTTGTTTACTCATCCTCAGCCCTGGCATACTCCTCTGACAAGATACTTATGCAGATGTTCCCGTACTGCTGAGCGGCACTGGAGAAAATCTAGGAGTTCAGCTGATTTTCAACATTACTAATTTATCTTGAACTCCTACTATTTTGCCCTTAATTTCCATAAGCAACACTACTTCTCTACTCTTATCTCCACTTTCAATACCCTTCTCCGCCCTCCCCCACCTCCTAATACAACTTCTCTGTCAGCTCAAGACTTTGCCAGCCACTTCAATAACAAAATCGACTCCATCAGAAATGATATCAGCTCTCAACATAATTCAATTCTCTCACCTCCTCAAATGCTCTCAATCAACCACAACCCACATAACCTTAAACTTAGCTCATTCTTCCCTGGTACTGAGGAAGAAGTTTCGGCACTTATACTGCGCTCTCACCTCACTACCTGTCCCCTTGACCCTAGCCCCTCTCAGCTACTCCCTTTCTGCTACCCTTATCCCTATACTCACACACACTTTCAACCTCTCCCTCAGCACCGGTATATTTTCCTCATCGCTGAAACATGTACTGGTCACACCTATCCTCAAAAAACCTTCCCTTGATCCTACCTCCCCATCCAACTACCGCCCTATTTTCCTCCTCCCTCTTGCATCAAAGCTTCTCAAAAAACTAGTTTATGCACGCCTATCTCATTTCCTTACAATAAACTCCCTCCTTGACCCACTGCAATCTGGATTTTGTCCCCATCACTCCACAGAGACAGCAATTGTTAAGGTTACCAACGACCTACTTACAGCAAAATCAAAAGGCCACTTCTCTCTGATTATCCTCCTTGATCTGTTTTCAGCCTCTGACACTGTTGACCACCCTCTTTTGCTCCAAACCCTCCAATCCTTTGGCATCTGTGACACAGCCCTCTCGTGGCTCTCTTCCTACATGTCAAACTGTACCTTTAGTGTAGCCTTCTCTGGGGCCTCCTCTGCCCTGTCACCACTTTCTGTCGGAGTACAACAAGGCTCTGTCCTCTGTCCCCTTCTCTTCTCAATCTACACGTCATCACTAGGTTCCCTAATAAAATCCCATGGCTTACAATATCATTTGTATGCCGACGACACACAAATTTACTTCTCTGCACCAGACCTATCTCCTTCCTTGCTAACCCCTGTCACTAACTGTCTTTCTCACATCTCTAACTGGATGTCCTCTCACTACCTCAAGCTAAATCTCTCTAAAACTGAGCTCCTTATTTTCCCCCTTCTTCAAAGCTCTCCACCCCCAATCTCTCTATAACTGTCGACAACTCCATCATTACCCCTGCCCCTCATGCCCAATGTCTCGGGGTAACATTTGACTCAGATCTTTCTTTCACTCTTCACATTCAGTCCTTGGCTAAATCCTGCCGCTTCCACCTTAAAAACATCTCCAAAATTAGACACTTCCTTACACAAGACACAACTAAGATTTTAATCCACTCTCTCATTCTTTCCCGCCTCGATTACTGCAACTCTGTCCTCTTTGGTCTCCCTACCTGCTGCCTAGCTCCTTTACAATCCATAATGAATGCCTCTGCCAGACTCATCTTCCTTACACGTCGCTCTTCATCTGCTGCACCTCTCTGCCAATCCCTTCACTGGCTTCCTCTTGTCTCTAGGATCAAACACAAAATTCTCATTCTGACATACAAATCCCTCAACTGCATTGCTCCCCCCTATATCTCAGATCTTGTCTCCAGACACTCTCCCTCCCGTCCCCTTCGCTCTGCTCATGACCTCCTACTCTCCTCTTGTCACCTCATCACACTCCCATCTACAGGACTTCTCCAAACTGGCTCCCATCTTGTGGAACTCTCTGCCTCGCTCCACAAGACTCTCTTCTAGTTTTAAAAGCTTCAAGTGCTCCCTAAAGACTCTACTGTTCAGGGATGCATACAACCTACGCTAACCTTTCTTTATACCAGTTCCTCTCCTCCATCGCTATCCCCTGAATCCCCTTAGCATGTAAGCCTAAGAGTCCAGCTGTTTGTAGATCACCTTCTTAAGAGCTGACTACAACAGTGCAACTCTTGGCAGGGCCCTCTACCCATTTGATCCCTATAATTGTTTTGTGGTGCTGCAGAATCTGTTGGTGCTGTACAAATAACTGATAATAATAATATTAATAATAATAATAATAATAATTCACAGTGGTTTTTGACTGAGTGTCTGTGTTAGTTCATCCGAAGATGCAGTTTTTGGCTTGTTTCTCCAATATAACGTCGCACTTTACATGCAGTGTAATTTCTTATGTATACCACATTTGCAGATATACATGAATATGCCCCTTTAATGTTATAAGATTTACTCTTTCTAGCTTACTTATATTATCATATTTTCTTTGTTCCTGTGGTATTCTTTGTAGGTATCTGGAGCACTACATGGTATGAAATAGTGCTGCCATCTAATGCTCTTTCTAATGGATAATATTCTTACACTACTGTTTGCATATAGTGCTCCAGACACGTGCATGCTCCTGAGCTTATGCCCCTGCTTTTAAACAAAATATACTAAGACAATAAAGACAATTTGAGCTGTTTACAATGACATGCTCTATCTGATTCATGAAAGAAAAATTTGGGGTTTCCTGTCCATTTAATATATTAAACAAGTGAGATATGTTGTAGAAATGCTGCCAATCAAACTGAAGTGCATTTAGACCTTTATGTCTATTTATAACTGACCTGTTCACACACGTTATCAAGACTTTCAAAACTGACCTTTGCATACACAAAATGTTATGGCCTCAGTTACGTTCTGTGCGTTATATCCAATTCCAATCACACACGCAATCAGGGTAGGGAAGTACTGGTGCAACCCCTACTATCATCTGCATATTATGTCCCTGGACAGAAACAGTTGCCGTAACTACAGGGTAAGATTTAACATCACCATGAATACATTCAATATGCACCCTCTTCTTAGAAACCACAACTCATAAGAGTATGACATGCTAAAGTTTGGCTACAACCATTATTTGTACAGGTGTGACAAACTAAGTCAACATGGTCTTTACACACAGCCCTTTTGCAGTATATGATTGTGCATAACCACATTCCAGTGATGCTTTAAATGAACTACACCCCCACAGGAAAACACATAGTCCAGCAAAGTAATATTATTGTTTGCAGACTGTATACATGTTGGTGTAATTGTGGGGAGGGTTTAGGTTCATGTACATTTTCAGGCTTTCTAGGCTGTCTGGGGAACCCCTCCTGTGGGGGCACATGATTTGCTAAACCACAACTCTGATCAGCTACTGTCCTTTGTTGTTGTAGAAGGGCCCCTCCCCCCTAAAGAATGTGATCAGGGTTTGGACCTGGCATTAGACAGTCCCTGCTCATAACCCCTTTTCTCAAATTTTCCATAAATTTTTACCACCTCAGAAATATTGGAAACTTGGTGACAACATACCAACTATTTTCCTCCAGGGGTCAGGATATCAATGAATTGCTCAACAACAATCAGCTCTGCAATCTCTGTTGCTGAGCTGGTTTCTGGCAACCTCAAACATAAATCCCTCAGAGCTTGGGTCACAATTTGGGGGCGAAACCCTGGCAGAAATTTCTCTTGGCAAAACCTCTGTCTATAGGTGCTCTTAGAGATTTCCAGATCGTCCAGTATGGCTGCACGCACCAGATCATAATTCACTGCATCGTCATCTACCAAAGTTCTGTAGGCAGATTGGGCTTCTCCATTGAGCTGCAGGACTAGCCATATTGTCCACTGTTCTTTGGGCCACTGCAAGACCTTTGCCAATCTTTCAAAAGTAGTTAGAAAAGGTTCTGGCTCATCATCTAGTCCCATTTTAGATAATTTTATATCATGTGGAAGATTACCAGTACCAGAAGTAGTGGGGTCACTTGCTGCATGTGCTACTCTTGAGGCGATCTGCTGCTTAACCTGCTGCTGGACTGCTGTGCCAGTTGTTGCTGCTGTTATTATAATCTTTGGAGAACTTTGCTAACATAGTATTCATGCTCAGATAGGGAGCATGAATAGATGAGAACATCATCCAGGTCAACCACAACACAGGTATCTAGTAGGTCACAGAATACATAATTGAGAAAGTGTTAAAATGTTTTAGGTGCATTGCACAACTCACTTGAAATGGCCATACCAGAAGTGAAATGCTGTCTTCCACTCATCACCCTCTCTCACTATGACAAGATTGTATGCTCCACACAAGTTAATCTTTATAAATATGCAAGCTCCCCTTACTCTGTCCAGGAATTTGGATATTAATGGTAAGGGATGACGTTTTTTTTTTATGGTAATTGCATTGGCAGCCCGGTAGTCTACGAAAGGTCTAAGGCCTCCATCCTTTTTACCAACAAAGAGTATTCTATGCTTCTGCAGGTTTTCTTCTTTGTATTCCTTGAGATGCTTCAACTCTGGACCAAACATGGGATAAATCCTTCTAAAAGGTATTGCGGCATCTGGAAGGAGGTTGATAAGGCAATCATATACTCTCCTGGGGGGTAGTTGATCAGCTCCTTTCTTTGCAAACACGTCAGAAAATTCTTTATACTTTACGGGACAGTTAATTTCAGTTTTAGCAGCTGAACAGAAGAGGGATGTAGAGGACATCTAAAATATGCATTTTGTAAGACAGGTTTTGGAACAAAAGGTAAGTCTGCTAGAATCCCAATTTGTTACTGGATTGTGAAATCTTAACCAGGGTTAGTGGAAATAAAGAAGAAGAGACTATGGGGCATATTTATCAAGCTCTGTATGGGCTCCTTCAGGCTCGCCGGAAACACAGGACCGCTGCTCCATAACTTGTCCGCCTGCTCTGAGGCGGCGGACAGACATCACCAGAATTAAACCCGTTTGAATACGATCATGTTAATTGACACCACCTGCTAGTGGCTGATTGGCCGCAAATCTACAGGGGACAGCATTACAACAGCAATACTGTTGGCATTTAGCAATGTGCAGCGGACATGATCCGCAATATCGGATAATGTCCGCTCGCACAATGATAATTCGGCACCTATATCACATTGTAATACTCTGTGTGTATTGCCCACCATCATTGTTAACATAATTGTTTAATTTATAACAGGGCCAGAATTCATAAGTGCCTCATCCACCGTGTGCACAAAAATATGTTGACTGTTCCATTGTAATGGAATCTTGAGACTCTCTGCCACTTTCTGGTCCATAAAGCAACCACTTGCTTATCTCATCTTGTAAGATTTCATAGTAAACTTCCTTAAACTGAGGAGGTAAACAACAAGTCCTGGGACTAGCATCCTGATTGGCTGTTTAAAGTACAAGAGATGTGGCTACAGAGGAAATGTTGAGGTAAAATATCCCTTTTTTATATAGAGATGTTCAGGTGATATTTTCTAGTCAGCTTTTTAACTCTATGCTGTATCACTTTCAAGTGCTTCAGCATTTTAGTATTGTGTCCCTTTAAAGTCCAAAGCTAGATATATGGAATCTAACAGACAATTAAAGAAAAAGTAAACACCTTGAGATTGTAATATGTTTATTTTTTTTCGAAATGCTAACTTTTGAGGATCTATAATTGTATTAAGTAACCTTTCTAAAATAGGCAGAAATGGAGAATAATTCACAGGAAACAATCATATTTTTGTTACATTTCAGCACAATGCATTTCATGCATAAAATTAAAAGGCATAAAAGAGTTAATCATTTATGCTGGATTCTGCAGCTATGGGTATCCTAATACAGACTATGGGACTGATTTATGAAGATGTGGGCGGACATGATCATTTCCGCTGTTGGCATTTATCATTGCACAAGCATTTAGTGTAAAATGCTTGTGCAATGCGGCCCCCTGCACATTTGCGACCGCTAGCAGGGGTGTCAATCATCCGATCATATCCGATCAAGATGATTGCTGTCTCCCACCTCAGAGGTGGTGGACGAGTTAAGGAGTAGCGGTCTTAAGACCGCTGTTTCTTAACTTATGTTTCCCGCGAGCCTGAAGATTTGTGCGGAAACAGCTGTATTCGCAGCTACATAAATTGGCCCCAAGGGCTTTTGGGGTCCTCTTTCAATTTTTACGTTAACGTAGGGGCTCTCCTGTACACTAATACACCTAGTCAATTTACCTTCCAGCTAGATATATATAAATGTATATTTAGGAATGAAAAGGACATGTTCTGCTATGTGAAGAACATTGGAGTGTGAAATATTAATATTTCATGTCAGGTTTAGCGCTTTTGGATATACACAGTCTATAAAAAAAAGCTGCAAAAAGCCTTCATCTAGCGGAGTTAACCAGCAGGTGATAGCGCTAAATAGCGCTCCACTCGTAATCTAGACCTATATCGGGTCACAAAGAATCTAGTCCTGTGGGATATTTTTTTTTTATTTATCAGAGGTTTAATAGTTTTTAGCTATTAAGTGGTAATTATATTTACAGACATTTTGAACAACGACTTATTTGTTTGAAAAGCAAAATCTCTATTTCTTATGTTTTCATACTGACATTACAAATCAAATCTAGTTGTAAGAGTTAACAAGCCACACATTCAACACTATTAGCTTGTATGAACCCATATTGTCTTACATTTAGAAATGTGCCCTATTGAGTAACATCATGGAATATTATTTATAGAGCTCCAAACATGTTTTGTAGCTAAGATGTAAGACAATATGTTTTACACTGCAGTCCTAACAGCCTCTGTTTATGAAACATTGAAAAGGAAGAGGATATAGTTTGGATGGAGCATGCAAACTCACTAAGAATAGAGGTAATTGTTCATTGAGACGTCTTCAATTTGTTCACTGGAGCACTGTGTCGGTGGAACTGCACATTTTGACTTGTCTTGCTATGGGCTAGGTTACAAGTGGAGCGCTAATGTATTGTGTGCCTGCAAACGGGCACATTACAAGTGGCTGGTTATTGCTACCCTGGTTATAAATATATAAATGTGCCCCAAATGCCCCCAAAATATAGTGTAGTGTATTTTAAGGAAGAAAAAAAAATGTAGCATTTTTGTTTTTTAATAAAATAACTGCACTAGGCAGTATTTTGGGGGCAAAGTTGGTGAGAGTGGGGTGTTAAAAGTGCCTTTACATTGCGGTCTATGGGAACTGTGTGTTCCCAGTAATTATATATTTATATGCATAAGCATATACATATATATTTACAATTTTCTGCCATCATTGTGCGACTTACCCCCTGCGCTGCACTTTGGTTCTGTGCTGTGCATGAGAACAGGGCTCCCATTGGAGCCTATTAAAACGTACTATCATGAGTGCAATGCTTCCCAGCAATGCAAATGCGAGCTCACGTTCACATTGCTATCAACTTGTAATACCAGTGCACATTAGCTTGCGCTGGTATTACTCAGTGGAGTGCAAATATTGCTTTCACAAAAGCGATATTTAGCGCTCCACTTGTAATCTGTCCGTATGCCTTTTACCTTTAATTGGTTTGTGCAATTTTCCAATCAAGAGCTCACTTCCACTGAGCCGTTAAAAATGGAGCCGTAAGCTACCGAAACGGCAGACAGCTAAAAGTACATTACGGCTCCATTTTAGTACCAGGTTTCCATTCAAAAGAATAGAGTGTTGCACACAGTCGCTCTTTTCAGCTGTTGAGTGGTCCCAACGCTGCTTTTTTCCTAACGCTGGTATTACAGAGTCTTGCAGGTACAGGTGTACCGCTCACTTTTTTTCCGCAACTCAAACATACCGCAAATCCACTTACTTCAATTGCGTATCCTATCTTTTCAATGGGATTTTCCTAACGCCAGTATTACGAGTCTTGGAAAAAGTGAGCGGTACAGCCTCTCCTGTCAAGACTCCTACCGCATTTAAAAGTCAGTAGTTAAGAGTTTTATGAGCTAACGCTGTAAGATAAAACTCTTAACTAAAGTGCTAAAAAGTACACTAACACCCATAAACTACCTATTAACCCCTAAACCGAGGCCCTCCCCCCACATCGCAAACACTTAAATAACATTATTAACCCCTAATCTGCTGACCGGACATCGCAGCCACTTTAATAAATATATTAACCCCTAAACCGCCGCACTCCTGCCTAACAAACATTAGTTACATTTTATTAACCCCTAATCTGCCATCCCTAACATCGCCGACACCTACCTACATTTATTAACCCCTAATCTGCCGCCCCCAACGTCGCCGGAACTATATTAAATGTATTAACCCCTAAACCTAAGTCTAACCCTAACCCTAACACCCCCTAACTTAAATATAATTTAAAATAATCTAAATAAAATTACTATAATTAACTACATCATTCCTATTTAAAACTAAATACTTACCTATAAAATAAACCCTAAGCTAGCTACAATATAACTAATAGTTACATTGTATCTAGCTTAGGGTTTATTTTTATTTTACAGGCAACTTTGTATTTATTTTAACTAGGTACAATAGTTATTAAATAGTTATTAACTATTTAATAGCTACCTAGCTAACATAAATAAAAATTTACCTGTAAAATAAAAATAAACCTTACAATTACACCTAACACTAGACTTTAATTAAATTAATTCCCTAAACTAACTACAATTAAATACAATTAAATACAATTATCTAAATTACGAAAAACAAACACTAAATTACAGAAAATAATACAATAATTACAATTTTTTAAACTAATTACACCTAATCTAATCCCCCTAATAAAATAAAAAGGCCCCCCAAAATAATAAAAATCCCAACCTTATACTAAATTACAAATATCCCTTAAAAGGGCTTTTTGCGGGGCATTGCCCCAAAGTAATCAGCTCTTTTACCTGTAAAAAGAAATACAATACCCCCCAACATTAAAACCCACCACCCACACACCCAACCCTACTCTAAAACCCACCCAATCCCCCCTTAATAAAACCTAACACTAACCCCTTGAAGATCACCCTACCTTGAGACGTCTTCACCCAACCGGACAGAAGTGATCCTCCAGACGGCCAGAAGTCTTCATCCTATCCGGGCAGAAGAGGTCCTCCAATCGGGCAGAAGTCTTCATCAAGACGGCATCTTCTATCTTCATCCATCCAGCGCAGAGCGGGTCCATCTTCAAGACATCCGACGCGGAGCATCCTCTTGCTTCCGACGACTAACACTAAATGACGGTACCTTTAAGTGACGTCATCCAACATGGCGTCCCTTCAATTCTGATTGGCTGATAGAATTCTATCAGCCAATCGGAATTAAGGTAGAAAAAATCCTATTGGCTGATGCAATCCGCCAATAGAATGCGAGCTCAATCCTATTGGTTGATTGGATCAGCCAATAGGATTTTTTCTACCTTAATTTCGATTGGCTGATAGAATTCTGTCAGCCAATCGGAATTGAAGGGACGCCATCTTGGATGATGTCACTTAAAGGTACCGTCATTTAGTGTTAGTCGTCGGAAGGAAGAGGATGCTCCGGGTCGGATGTCTTGAAGATGGACCCGCTCCGCTCCGGATGGATGAAGATAGAAGATGCCGTCTGGATGAAGACTTCTGCCTGTCTGGAGGACCTCTTCTGTCCGGATAGGATGAAGACTTCTGGCCGTCTGGAGGACCACTTCTGCCTGGTTGGGTGAAGATGTCTCAAGGTAGGGTGATCTTCAAGGGGTTAGTGTTAGGTTTTATTAAGGGGGGATTGGGTGGTTGGGTTTTAGAGTAAGGTTGGGTGTGTGGGTGGTGGGTTTTAATGTTGGAGGGGTATTGTATTTTTTTTTTTACAGGTAAAAGAGCTGATTACTTTTGGGCAATGCCCTGCAAAAAGCCCTTTTAAGGGCTATTTGTAATTTAGTATAGGGTAGGGATTTTTATTATTTTGGGGGGCTTTTTTATTTTATTAGGGGGATTAGATTAGGTATAATTAGTTTTAAAAAATTCTAATTATTTTATTATTTTCTGTAATTTAGTGGGGGTTTTTCCGTAATTTAGATAATTGTATTTAATTGTAGTTAGTTTAGGGAATTAATTTAATTATAGTGTAGTGTTTGGTGTAATTGTAACTTAGTTTTATTTTTATTTTACAGGTAAATTTGTATTTATTTTAGCTAGGTAGCTATTAAATAGTTAATAACTATTTAATAACTATTGTACCTAGTTAAAATAAATACAAAGTTGCCTGTAAAATAAAAATAAACCCTAAGATAGATACAATGTAACTATTAGTTATATTATAGCTAGCTTAGGGTTTATTTTATAGGTAAGTATTTAGTTTTAAATAGGAATTATTTAGTTAATTGCAGTAATTTTATTTAGATTTATTTAAATTATATTTAAGTTAGGGGGTGTTAGGGTTAGGGTTAGAGTTAGATTTAGGGGTTAATAAATTTAATATAGTTGTGGCGACGTTGGGGGCGGAAGGTTAGGGGTTAATAAATGTAGGTAGGTGACGGCGATGTTAGGGACGGCAGATGAGGGGTTAACAAAATTTAACTAGTGTTTGTGATGCGGGAGTGCGGCGGTTTAGGGGTTAATAACTTTATTTTAGTGGCGGCGACGTTGTGGGCGGCAGATTAGGGGTTAAGAAGTGTAGGTAGGTTGCGGCGACATTGGGGGTTAATAAATATAATGTAGGGTTCGGCGATGTTGGGGGCAGTAGATTAGGGGTTCATAAGTATATTGTAGGTGGCGGCGGTGTCCGGAGCGGCAGATTAGGGGTTAATAATTATAATGCAGGTGGCGGCGATGTCAGGGGCGGCAGATTAGGGGTTAATAAGTGTAAGATTAGGGGTGTTTAGACTCAGGGTTCATGTTAGGGTGTTAGGTGTAGACATAAATTTTATTTCCCCATAGGAATCAATGGGGCTGCGTTAAGAGCTTAACGCAGTTTTTTTGCAGGTGTTAGGTTTTTTTTCAGCCGGCTCTGCCCCATTGATTCCTATGGTGAAATCGTGCAAGAGCACGTTTAGCCAGCTCACCGCTACCGTAAGCAGCGCTGGTATTGAGGTGAGATGTGGAGCAAAATTTTGCTCTTCTCTCACTTTTCTGCGGGTAACGCCGGGTTTAAAAAAACCCGTAATACCAGCGTTACTGTAGGTGAGCGGTGAGGGAAAACTGCTCGTTAGCCACGCACAGCTTTACTTACAAAACTCGTAATCTAGGTGATATATTTTCTATTTTTTTTTTTTTTTTTTACTATTTAGCCCATCCCTTTTTTCATTTACATCCCTTTGTTTATTTTCACCCCTACATTTTTTTTATTTGTAGGGATATAGAATAGAGATAGTTAGGATCTAGATAGGTTAGGTAGTTAGTTTTGCAGATATTTAATTTAGGGGTTAGTTAGGTAAATTAGTGTAGTAAGGTAAGCTAGGGACTTTAGTGTTAGGTTAGAGTTAGGGAGGAAGGAGAAAGGGATGGATAGGCCTAGTGAAGTTGGGAAGGGGGTGGCTAGGGGGAGGGCAGTGGAGAGGGTGGGTAGAGGGAGGGGGAAGTAGGGAGTAGTATGGGCAGAACTTGGAGCCAAGGTTTGGGTGGAGGATTTGTCTTTCCTCAAACCCTGGCAGAGGAGGGAAGGAGAGAGGATTGAAGAGGAGGGGAGGTGGGAGGAGTGAGGAGGAGTCGGCCTCAACTAGGCACCCAAAGAAA
Organism: Bombina bombina; assembly: GCF_027579735.1. Lineage (NCBI taxonomy): Eukaryota > Metazoa > Chordata > Amphibia > Anura > Bombinatoridae > Bombina > Bombina bombina. The sequence continues at coordinate 127,395,860 of NC_069499.1, forward strand.
AGGTAGAGTGGGGCAGACTGGCAAGTGGGGGTGGGGCTGGTGGTAGCCTGTCACAGCCTGCAGGGACAGTGGAGGGAGAGAGGGCTGGTCCCCAGTCACAGGAGGGAGAGTCTGTGTCTGCTGGCCCTTCAGGTGTAAAGGGCAGGCTTAGAGAGGAAAGGTACTCAGAGGAGGAGAAGGCTCTTGTTGAGGCTTACTTGGAGAGGGCACCTCAGCTTTTGAACCCTAACCTGAGGGCGAGTCTCAGGAACAAGTTGTGGGAGGAGATTCGAGTGGCAGTCAGCTATCACGACTGCAGGAGGGAAACAAAGATGGCACAGCAGGCGGAATATGCACGTGGGACAGGTGGTGGTCCCAGTAAGAAGATTCACCTAAAGTCATAGGAGGAGATGCTCTCTAATGTCATCTATGGTGAAGCTGCCCTTGGATGCCAAGGGACAATGGACACATCAGTGCCAGTTGAAGAGGTCCATGAAGGTGAATATTAAAAATCATATGTAATAAATGTTTTATTGGTAACAAATATATGTTAACATCAGAAATATACATAGGCTTTATGTTTGAAATATCAATGTAATCATACACATGTGTAATACAGAATATTGAATGTTCATATTTTACATATGGTTAGTAATCAATTGTTTTCAAGCATCAGTGGAAAACATACCTAGGTAGGTTGAGGACAAGTAATGTTTTACATGGTGCAAAGTCTGATTTGCACATTTACTAAAAGCGACAGTAAACCCAATGTTTTTCTTTCATGATTCAGATAGAGCAGCAATTTAAATCAAATTTTTAATTTACTCCTATTATCAATATTTCTTTGTTCTCTTGCTATCTTTATTTAAAAAGCATGAATATGATGTATAAGAGCCATCCCATTTTTGGTTCAGAACCTGGGTTATGCTTGCTGCTTGGTGGGTAAATGTAAGCCTCCAATAAGCAAGCACTATCCATGGTGCTGAATCTAAAATAGGCTGGCTGCTAAGATTTACATTCATGCTGTTAAAATAAAGATAGCCAGAGAACAAAGAAAAATTGATAATAGGAGTAAATTCGAAAGTTGATTAAAATTACATGCTCTGTCTGAATCACAAAAGTTTAATTTCGACTTTACTGCCCCTTTAAGTGCAATTTAACATAGTTGTAGTGGATACATTCATCATGATTTCTGGAGAGGCTATCTGCTCAAACAAGCAAGCGTATGGATTTTAGTCTTTCTATCTATATCAAATGCTTTACTGTGAAAGTAGTTACGTTTCGGGCACAAAGTATCCCCTTCCTCAGAAATATATACAAAGTATACAAAGTGCAAACAGTATATAGCAAACACTACACAAACCCCACCCCCAATTAGGACAAAAAAAAATGCCAAATGGTAGTCATGGTAATCACACAATCCCATAGTAAACAAATATATGCCTAGATTACGAGTTTGGCATTAGCCTTAAAAAGCAGCGTTGAGGATTCCCAACGCTACTTTTTAACACCTGCTGGTATTATGAGTCTGGCAGGTACAGGTGTACCGCTCACTTTTTTTCTGCGATTTTCGCATACCGCAAATCCCCTTACGTCAATTACGTATCCTATCTTTTTAATGGGATTTTCCTAACACCGGTATTATGATTGCTGGAAAAAGTGAGTGGTACACCCTCTCCTGTCCAGACTCATACCGCATTTAAAAGTTAGTAGTTAAGAGCTTTATGGGCTAACGCCGTAACATAAAACTCTTAACTAAAGTGCTAAAAAGTACACTAACACCCATAAACTACCTATTAACCCCTAAACCAAGGCCCCACCCCACATCGCAAAGACTTCAATAACATTTTTAATCCCTAATCTGCCGACCGGACATCGCCACCACTGTAATAAATATAATAACCCCTAAACCGCCGCACTCCCGCCTCGCAAACACTAGTTAAATATTATTAACCCCTAATCTGCCGTCCCTAACATCGCCGGCACCTATCTACATTTATTAGCCCCTAATCTGCCACCCCCAACGTCGCCGCTACTATATTAAATTTATTAACCCCTAAACCTAAGTCTAACACTAACCCTAACACCCCCCTAACTTAAATATAATTTAAATACATCTAAATAAATTTACTAAAATTAACTAAATTATTCCTATTTAAAACTAAATACTTACCTGTAAAATAAACCCTAAGCTAGCTACAATATAACTAATAGTTACATTGTAGCCATCTTAGATTTATATTTATTTTACAGGCACCTTTGTATTTATTTTAACTAGGTAGAATAGTTATTAAATAGTTATTAACTATTTAATAACTACCTAGTTAAAATAAGTACCAATGTACCTGTAAAATAAACCCTAACCTAAGTTACAATTACACCTAACACTACACTATAATTAAATTAATTAAATAAATTAACTACAATTAACTACAATTAATTTAAATAAAATAAAATAAAATAAAGTACAAAAACAAACAAACACTAAATTACAGAAAATAAAAAAATAATTACATTTTTTTAAGATAATTACACCTAATCTAATCCCCCTAATAAAATAATAAAGCCCCCCAAAATAATAAAATTCCCTACCCTATACTAAATTACAAATAGCCCTTAAAAGGGCCTTTTGCGGGACATTGCCCCAAAGTAATCAGCTCTTTTACCTGAAAAAACAAATACAATACCCCCCAACATTAAAACCCACCACCCACACACCCAACCCTACTCTAAAACCCACCCAATCCCCCCTTAATCAGCCAATCGGAATTAAGGTAGGATGCAATCAGCCAATAGAATTGAGCTCGCATTCTATTGGCTGATTGGAACAGCCAATAGAATGCGAGCTCAATCCTATTGGCTGATTGGATCAGCCAATAGGATTGAACTTCAATTCTATTGGCTGATTGCATCAGCCAATAGGATTTTTCCTACCTTAATTCCGATTGGCTGATAGGATTCAGCCAATCGGAATTGAAGGGACGCCATCTTGGATAACGTCACTTAAAGGAACCTTCATTCTTCAGTTGCCGTCGGATGTAAGAGGATGCTCCGCATCGGATGTCTTCAAGATGGACCCGCTCTGCTCCGGATGGAAGAAGATAGAAGATGCCGCCTGGATGAAGACTTCTGCCGGTCTGGATGTCCTCTTCTGGCCAGATCGGATGCAGACTTCTGCCCCTCTGGAGGTCCACTTGTGCCCGGCTGGGTGAAGATGGCTCAAGGTAGGGTGATCTTCAAGGGGGTAGTGTTAGGTTTTATTAAGGGGGGATTGGGTGTGTTTTAGAGTAGGGTTGGGTGTGTGGTTGGTGGGTTTTAATGTTGGCGGGGGTATTGTATTTTTTTTACAGGTAAAAGAGCTGATTACTTTGGGGCAATGCCCCGCAAAAGGCCCTTTTAAGGGCTGTTTGTAATTTAGTATAGGGTAGGGATTTGTATTATTTTGGGGGGCTTTTTTATTTTATTAGGGGGATTAGAGTAGGTGTAATTAGCTTAAATTTTTTTTAATTATTTTTTTATTTTCTGTAATTTAGTGGGGGGTTTTGTACTTTAGTTTATTTAATTTAATTGTAGTTAATTGTAGTTAGTTTATGTAATTAATTTAATGATAGTGTAGTGTTAAGTTTAATTGCAATTTAGGTTAGGATTTATTTACAGGTAAAATTGTACTTATTTTAACTAGGTAGCTATTAAATAGTTAATAACTATTTAATAACTATTCTACCTAGTTAAAATAAATACAAAGGTGCCTGTAAAATAAATATAAATCCTAAAATGGCTACAATGTAACTATTAGTTATATTGTATCTAGCTTAGGGTTTATTTTACAGGTCAGTATTTAGTTTTAAATAGGAATAATTTAGTTAATTATAGTAAATTTATTTAGATGTATTTAAATTATATTTAAGTTAAGGGGGTGTTAGAGTTAGGGTTAGACTTAGGTTTAGGGGTTAATAAATGTATTATAGTGGCGGCGACGTTGGGGGGGGGGCAGATTAGGGGTTAATAAATAAAATGTATGGTTCGGCAATGTTGGGGGCAGCAGATTAGGGGTTCATAAGTATAATGTAGGTGGCGGCGTTGTTCGTAGTGGCAGAATTGGGGTTAATAATAATATAATGCAGGTGTCGGCGATGTCGGGGGCGGCAGATTAGGGGTTAATAAAAGTAAGATTAGGGGTGTTTAGACTGGGGGTTCTTGATAGGGTCAAAAAAGATATATGTGGTACTGTAGCGCTAAGATGAACCCTAAGCTGTGATACACAAAAGGGGTCTAACCAATCCCCCAAAGAACAAAAACTGAAGTAAATAGGAGTGATCACAGCGCCAGAGAGGCCTAAGGGTAAGTATACACACAATGAAGTTGGATTGGGTACTAAATGAAATTTATTACATACAATTAAGATTAATTAGTTAAAAAGGTGAATAATAAAAAGGTTAACCTGATTTCCTGCATGGAAATCTATAACATAGAAGCTTAACAGCTAATAAAGGAGAACTGTTAAATTACTCCCGCTGACAATAATACTTATGTTAAAATTGTAAAAAATAATAAAAAATAATACAATGAATAAAAGCAGCTGATCACTGTAAACCCTGCCCCAATTGGGTGGGTAAAGGTGTCTGAGGAGGTTTAGCGATACGTGGGTTAGCACGGTAGATAACCACCTACTATTTTGAGCCGTTAAATAGTGGCAGCAGGTTACTGGTGGCGCTATTTAATGAGGCTGTGTAAAAAAACTGAGAAGTAAAGTGCTAGATTGGTTAGCACGATAAAACTCAGTTTACAGTTATGGATCCATATCTGAGGGTTGACCACGGTGAAGATCCTGAGAATGGAGTGCTTGACAGACGCCACACTCAAATTAGAATCTAAGGCACCGGGTACTGGCAAATATAAGAGTAGTATCACACGATTACTAAGTATAAATATGTGATAACACAAAAGTGCTTGGGTGTGTGACAGAGAATAGAAGAAATTAATAAGTGCGATTCAAATAAGCAATAAACAATGCTGGCAATAATTACACAAAAACTTATATAAAAAACTTATATAGAAACTTATAAAAAGTTCATATGGATATCCAGAAAATTTGATGTTCAACAAAGGATCGTGACAAAATTGTGCGTGAGCAAGAAATAATTTGGAGCAATGTCAGTGAAAAAAATGTCAGTGAAAGTTTTTTTTTATTAAAATGGCACTAAAAAATCCAGAGGAACTCCCATTCAGTAAAAAATTTGTGATGAGAAAATTATGATGGTTAAAGGAAAAAATATGATGGTTAAAAGAAAAAATGTAACAAAGTGTGTCAGTGAAAAAATAATAACAAACTTGATAAAGGTCTTGTGAGGACCGAAACGCGTAGACGACCCATTGGTAAGCATCTTTCTAATAATTCTCAACTTGTGTAAATTATGCTGCGCTATGTTTTATCTTTGATTTTAGGGATCGACTACTAAATCATAGAAGCAGCTGAGCTCCATAAAGGATTCCTTTGGACACTTCTTTTCCATTTTTCATCACCTTTCACTTGGAAAAAATCCACAATTGAACATTTGATTCACTATTGGATACAACGTGTTTGTTATTATTTTTTCACTGACACACTTTGTTACATTTTTTCTTTTAACCACAAATTTTTTGCTGAATGGGAGTTCCTCTGGATTTTTTAGTGCCATTTTAAAAAAAACAAAAAAAACAATTTTCACTGACATTTTTTTCACTGACATTGCTCCAAATTATTTCTTGCTCACGCACAATTTTGTCATGATCCTTTGTTGAACATCAAATTTTCTGGATATCCATATGAACTTTTTATAAGTTTCTATATAAGTTTTTTATATAAGTTTTTGTGTAATTATTGCCAGCATTGTTTATTGCTTATTTGAATCGCACTTATTAATTTCTTCTATTCTCTGTCACACACCCAAGCACTTTTGTGTTATCACATATTTATACTTAGTAATCGTGTGATACTACTCTTATATTTGCCAGTACCACGGTGCCTTAGATTCTAATTTGAGTGCGGCGTCTGTCAAGCACTCCATTCTCAGGATCTTCACCGTGGTCAACCCTCAGATATGGATCCATAACTGTAAACTGAGTTTTATCGTGCTAACCAATCTAGCACTTTACTTCTCAGTTTTTTTACACAGCCTCATTAAATAGCGCCACCAGTAACCTGCTGCCACTATTTAACGGCTCAAAATAGTAGGTGGTTATCTACCGTGCTAACCCACGTATCGCTAAACCTCCTCAGACACCTTTACCCACCCAATTGGGGCAGGGTTTACAGTGATCAGCTGCTTTTATTCATTGTATTATTTTTTATTATTTTTTACAATTTTAACATAAGTATTATTGTCAGCGGGAGTAATTTAACAGTTCTCCTTTATTAGCTGTTAAGCTTCTATGTTATAGATTTCCATGCAGGAAATCAGGTTAACCTTTTTATTATTCACCTTTTTAACTAATTAATCTTAATTGTATGTAATAAATTTCATTTAGTACCCAATCCAACTTCATTGTGTGTATACTTACCCTTAGGCCTCTCTGGCACTGTGATCACTCCTATTTTCTTCGGTTCTTGATAGGGTGTTAGGTGTACACATAAAATGTATTTCCTTATAGGAAACAATGGGGCTGCGTTAGGAGCTGAACGTTGCCTTTTTGCAGGTGTTAGGTTTTTTTCAGCCAGCTCAGCCCCATTGTTTCCTATGGGGAAATCGTGCACGAGCACGTTCAGCCAGCTCACCGCTGACTTAAGCAACGCTGGTATTGAGGTGAGATGTGGAGCTAAATTTTGCTCTACGCTCACTTTTCTGAGGCTGATGCCGGCTTAGCATCGCAAGCCTTACCGACAAAAACTCGTAATCTAGCCGATAGTGTGTAATTAATTACAGCAAAATAATGCACAAATCTGTCTGAGCTTAATAATAAGTGCATGTGAATGAGATATATGTGACATGTATCATGTAACCAGATCAATATGGTCTGCATGAGAGAGTAGACACAACATAGAGGAACAGCAAACATGTTAGTATGTGTATCTTATTTGACCGCAACTTAATCACTATACAGCAAAATTCATATACTATTTAGACAATGCGAGAAAACCTGTTGTACAAAAATTGGGTTCTGTAAAGCCATTGTTACTTACGGAACCATTACAGCCTGATCAGAAAACATAATCCAAGTACTTCCTGAAAGGGCACATGCCTACTAGGCCTAATCAGCAGCCAGCATCAGCGTTGTTATGGCAACGCACTTAATAGTAAGAGGAAGACCCAATCAATGACGCAGATCCAATGGGCGGTGCATGGTCACAGCAAACCAAGGTCACTGTGCTGCAAAAAACATGTTAATGGCATTATTCAAATGAGCACATAATGAAATGGCTAAAACATGGGCTAACCCTAAGGATATAAATCCCCATGTATAATATGCATTGAAAAACATATTACTAGATCCCATACAAAATAATGTGTGTATAAAAACATCATCTGTGTATATTATGGATAAGAGCCTATGACAAGAGGAAACAATTAACTTTAAACTCAAAGGCCTACACAATACAAACTAGTAGAGGCAAATACAGTGTTATCAAAACTATTGCCTAGATTACGAGTCTTGCGTTGGCCTTAAAAAGCAGCGTTGAGAGGTCCCAACGCTGCTTTTTAATGCCCATTGGTATTACGAGTCTGGCAGCTACAGGTGTACCGCTCAATTTTCTTCCGCGACTCAAGCTTACTGCAAATCCCCTTATGTCAATTGCGTATCCTATCTTTTCAATGGGACTTGCCTAACGCCAGTATTACGAGTCTTGGAGAAAGTGAGCGGTACAGCCTCTCCTGTCAAGACTTCTACCTCATTTAAAAGTAAGTAGTTAAGGGTTTTATGGGGCTAACGCCGTAACATAAAACTCTTAACTAAAGTGCTAAAAAGTACACTAACACCCATAAACTACCTATTAACCCCTAAACCGAGGCCCCCGCCACATCGCAAACACTTAAATAACATTTTTAACCCCTAATCTGCCGACCGGACATCGCCGCCACTTTAATAAATGTATTAACCCCTAAACCGCCACACTCCCGCCTCGCAAACACTAGTTAAATATTATTAACCCCTAATCTGCCGTCCCTAACATCACCGACACCTACCTTAATTTATTAACCCCTAATCTGCCGACCCCAACGTCGCTGCAACTATATTAAAGGTATTAACCCCTAAACCTAAGTCTAACCCTAACACCCCCCTAACTTAAATATAATTTAAATAAAATGAAATAAAAATACTACGATTAAATAAATTATTGCTATTTAAAACGAAATACTTACCTATAAAATAAACCCTAAGATAGCTACAATATAACTAACTAGTACTAAAGCCCGTGTACACGGGCCATTTTTTGCAGTACAGCGGTCCCACCCCTTGCTCTCTCCCCCCTCTCTTTTTCTCTCTCTTCCCCCATTTCTTTTGCTTTCTCTCCCCCCTCTCTTTTGCTTTCTCTCCCCCCTCTCCTTTGCTCTCTCTCTCTTCCCTCTTTTGCTCTCTCCCTCCTTTCTTTTGCTCTCTCTCCCCCCTCTTTTGTTCTCTCCCCCCTCTTTGGCTCTCCCCCCCCTCTTTGGCTCTCCTCCCCCCTCTTTGGCTCTCCCCCCCCTCTTTGGCCCCCCCTCCTCTTTGGCTCTCTCCCCTCTTTTGCTCTCTCTCCTCTTTGGCTCTCTCTCTCCCCCCTCTTTGGCTCTCCCCCCCTTTGGCTCTCCCCCCCTTTGGCTCTCTCCCCCCCCTTTGGCTCTCTCCCCCCCCTTTGGCTCTCCCCCCCCCTTTGGCTCTCCCCCCCTTTGGCTCGCCCCCCCCCCCTTTTGGCTCTCTCTCCCCTCTCTTTGGCTCTCTCCCCTCTTTTGCTCTCTCTCCTCTTTGGCTCTCTTTCCTCTTTGGCTCTCTCTCTCCCCCCTCTTTGGCTCTCCCCTCCCCTTTGCCCCCCCCTCTTTGGCTCTCCCCCCCTCTTTTGCTCTCTCTCTCCCCTCTTTGGCTCTCTCCCCCCTCTTTTGTTCTCTCCCCCCTCTTTGGCTCTCTCCCCCCCTCTTTGGCTCTCCCCTCTCTTTGGCTCTGCCCCCCCCTCTTTGGCTCTCCCCCCGACTTTGGCTCTGCCCCCCCCTCTTTGGCTCTCTCTCCCCCCCTCTTTGGCTCTCCCCCCCCTCTTTGGCTCTCTCTCCCCCCTCTTTGGCTCTCTCTCCCCCCTCTTTGGCTCTCTCTCTCCCCCCTCTTTGGCTCTCTCTCCCCCCTCTTTGGCTCTCTCTCCCCCCTCTTTGTCTCTCTCTCCTTTTTGGCTCTTTTTCCTCTTTGGCTCTCCCCCCCTTCTCTTTGTCTCTCCCCCCCCCTTCTCTTTGGCTCCCCCCCCTTATCTTTGGCTCTCCCCCCCCCCTTCTCTTTGGCTCTCCCCCCCTTCTCTTTGGCTCTCCCCCCTTCTCTTTGGCTCTCCCCCCCCTTCTCTTTGGCTCTCCCCCCCCTTCTCTTTGGCTCTCCCCCCCTTCTCTTTGGCTCTCCCCCCCTTCTCTTTGGCTCTCCCCTCCCCCTTCTCTTTGGCTCTCCCCTCCCCCTTCTCTTTGGCTCTCCCCCCCCTTCTCTTTGGCTCCCCCCCATCTCTTTGGTTCTCCCCCCCCTTCTCTTTGGCTCTCTTTCCCCCCTTCTCTTTGGCTCTCTTTCCCCCTTCTCTTTGGCTCTCTCTCCCCCCCTTCTCTTTGGCTCTCTCCCCCCCCCCCTTTGGCTCTCCCCCCCCTTTGGCTCTCCCCCACCTTTGGCTCTCCCCCCCCTTTGGCTCTCTCTCCCCCCTCTTTGGCTCTCTCCCCTCTTTTGCTCTCTCTCCTCTTTGGCTCTCTTTCCTCTTTGGCTCTCTCTCTCCCCCCTCTTTGGCTCTCCCCTCCCCTTTGCTCCCCCCTCTTTGGCTCTCCCCCCCCCTCTTTGGCTCTCTCTCCCCCCCTCTTTGGCTCTCCCCCCCCTCTTTGGCTCTCTCCCCTCTTTTGCTCTCTCTCCTCTTTGGCTCTCTTTCCTCTTTGGCTCTCTCTCTCCCCCCTCTTTGGCTCTCCCCTCCCCTTTGCTCCCCCCTCTTTGGCTCTGCCCCCCCCTCTTTGGCTCTCTCTCCCCCCCTCTTTGGCTCTCCCCCCCCTCTTTGGCTCTCTCTCCCCCCTCTTTGGCTCTCTCTCCCCCCTCTTTGGCTCTCTCTCCCCCCTCTTTGGCTCTCTCTCTCCCCCCTCTTTGTCTCTCTCTCCCCCCTCTTTGGCTCTCTCTCCACCCTCTTTGTCTCTCTCTCCTTTTTGGCTCTTTTTCCTCTTTGGCTCTCCCCCCCTTCTCTTTGGCTCTCCCCCCCTTCTCTTTGACTCCCCCCCTTCTCTTTGGCTCTCCCCCCCTTCTCTTTGGCTCTCCCCCCCCTTCTCTTTGGCTCTCCCCCCCTTCTCTTTGGCTCTCCCCCCCTTCTCTTTGGCTCTCCCCCCCCCCCTTCTCTTTGGCTCTCCCCTCCCCCTTCTCTTTGGCTCTCCCCCCCCTTCTCTTTGGCTCCCCCCCTTCTCTTTGGCTCTCCCCCCCTTCTCTTTGGCTCTCTTTCCCCCCTTCTCTTTGGCTCTCTTTCCCCCTTCTCTTTGGCTCTCTCTCCCCCCCTTCTCTTTGGCTCTCTCTCCCCCCTTTGGCTCTCTCTCCCCTCTTTTGCCCTTCTCCCCCCCTCTCCTGCTCCCTCTCTGGCTCTGTCTTGAAGTCTTCACATTGTGGGACCCCGCCCGGCCACGCCCCACCGCGGCGGCACCCACCCGGCCACGCCCATCGCGACGCCCGGCCACGCCCCATCACGGCGGCACCCGTCTGGCCACGCCCATCGCGACGCCCGGCCACGCCCCCATCGCAACGCTCCCGTCGGCCACAAACAGCTGTGTCTGGGGAGCGTGTGGCCGCTTCTCACGCAGCACACCTCACAGCTGTTGAGTAGCTCGCGCTCCATATCTCTTGCCACAGGCTGTTTCAATTAGCTTACCTCGCGCTCCCCAGACCTCACAGCTGTTTGTGTACCTAGCGCTCCCTATCTCAAGGCCAAGTGTTTGTCTCTACTGTGCATGACGGCTTCAGACAAACACTTGGCCTTTTATAATATAGGATAGTTACATTATATCTAGCTTAGGGTTTATTTTTATTTTACAGGCAACTTTGTATTTATTTTAACTAGGTAGAATAGTTATTAAATAGTTATTAACTATTTGATAACTACCTAGCTAAAATAAATACAAATTTACCTGTAAAATAAAACCTAACCTAAGTTACAATTACACCTAACACTACACTATCATTAAAATAATTTATTAAATTACCTACAATTAAATACAATTAAATTAAATAAACTAAAGTACAAAAAAAACAAACACTAAATTACAGAAAATAAGAAAATAATTACAATTTATTTAAACTAATTACACCTAATCTAATCCCCTAACAAAATAAAAAGCCCCCCAAAATAATAAAATTCCCTACCCTATACTAAATTACAAATAGCCTTTAAAAGGGCTTTTTGCGGGGCATTGCCCCAAAGTAATCAGTTCATTTACCTGTAAAAAAAAATACAATACCCCCCCAGCATTAAAACCCACCACCCACACACCCAACCCTACTCTAAAACCAACCCAATCCCCCCTTAATAAAACCTAACACTACCCCCTTGAAGATCACCCTACCTTGAGCCGTCTTCACCAGCCGGCACAAGTGGTCCTCCAGAGGGGCAGAAGTCTTCATCCGATCCGGGCAGAAGAGGACCTCCAGATGGGCAGAAGGCTTCATCCAGGCGGCATCTTCTGTCTTCATCCGGAGCGGAGCGGGTCCATCTTGAAGCCAGCTGATGCGGAGCATCCTCTTCTTCCGACGACTCCCGATGAATGAAGGTTCCTTTAAATGACGTCATCCAAGATGGCATCCCTTGAATTCCGATTGGCTGATAGGATTCTATCAGCCAATTGGAATTAAGGTAGGAAAATGTTCCAATCAGCCAATAGAATGTGATCTCAATCCTATTGGCTGATTGAATCAGCAAATAGGATTTTTCCTACCTTAATTCCGATTGGCTGATAGAATCCTATCAGCCAATCGGAATTCAAGGGATGCCATCTTGGATGATGTCATTTAAAGGAACCTGCATTCGTCGGGAGGCTTATTTTGGGGGGCTTTTTTTATTTTTTTGTACTTTAGTTTATTTAATTTAATTGTATTTAATTGTAGGTAATTTAGTAAATTAATTTAATGATAGTGTAGTGTTAGGTGTAATTGTAACTTAGGTTAGGATTTATTTTACAGGTAAATTTGTACTTATTTTAACTAGGTAGTTATTAAATAGTTAATAACTATTTAATAACTATTGAACCTAGTTAAAATAAATAGCTAGATACAATGTAACTATTAGTTATATTGTAGCTAGTTTAGGGTTTATTTTATAGGTAAGTATTTAGTTTTAAATAGGATTAATTTATTTAATGATAGGAATATTTATTTAGATGTATTTAAATTATATTTAAGTTAGGGGGGTGTTAGGGTTAGGGTTAGACTTAGGTTTTGGGGTTAATAAATTTAATATAGTAGCGGCGACGATGGGGGCGGCAGATTAGGGGTTAATAATTGTAGGTAGGTTGCGGCGACGTTGGGGGACAGATTAGGGGTTAATAAATATAATGTAGGTGTTGGCGATGTTGGATTAGGGGTTCATAAGTATAATGTAGATGGCGGCGGTGTCCGGAGTGGCAGATTAGGGGTTAATAATATAATGCAGGTGTCAGCGATGTCGGGAGGCAGCAAATTAGGGGTTAATAAGTGTAAGATTAGGGGTGTTTAGACTTGGGGTTCATGTTAGGGTGTTAGTTGTAGACACAACAGGTATTTCCCCATAGGAATCACTTTTTTGCAGGTGTTAGGTTTTTTTTCAGCCCGATCTGCCCCATTGATTCCTATGGGGAAATCGTGCATAAGAACGTTTTGCCAGCTCACCGCTACTGTAAGTAACGCTGGTATTGAGGTAAGATGTGGAGCTACATTTTGCTCTACGCTCACCTTTTTGCGGCTAACGCCGGGTTTAAAAAAACTTGTAATACCAGCGTTGTCTTAAGTGAGCAGTGAGAAAAAAGGCTTGTTAGCAACGCAAGCCTTACCAACAAAAACTCGTAATCTAGCCGTATATGTGGGAAGCAAACCACTCATGTTTCATGCAGTATGCTCCAAATTGAATTCTTAAGGAAGTTATCCTAAAACCAAAATATACTGCAAGGGGATAATCGTCTATTGGAAATAAATTATGTACCGAATCTAGTATATAATTGATACTTACCTATTATGTATAATAAAAAGGGAGCCTATGACAAGAGGATATAGTGGACCCTAAACTCAAAAATTTATACCAAATTATACTGCAAGGGGATAATCGTCTATTGAAAATAAATATTGTACCAAATCTAGTACATGATTAATACTAACCTATTATGTATAATCTAAAATGGAGCCTATGAAAAGAGGATATAGTGGACCCTAAACTCAAAAGTTTATACCAATGGTCTTGGACTCTCATTAGATTTAAAACAGATGTGGACCCTCATTATTGATGAAAAGATAGTCCCAGAGTCATACAAAACAATGCCAGTCTATGACATTATTGAGTCCATTAGGTTGCACAGTGTTCAGGCGATAGATCCACCTCGCTTCTGTTTGCAGGAGTATTCTATTTCTGTCAACCCCACGTTTCAGAGGGGGGATATGATCTATCAGAACAAAGCGAAAATCATTCACCATATGGCCGGCCTCCAAGAAATGCCTCGCCACTGGCTGCTCACTCTTCTGATTCTTTATGACAGTCCTGATGGCTGATCTGTGGTTGGCAAACCATGTCCCATACAACACAAATATACACTTGCGCACACACACATACAAAATACACATATATACACTCAGATACAAACACTGATTAGTATTAGCAGGTATAATAGTCAATCTAAGCTCTCATGTTCTTACCCCTATGGAGTGACAGGTACTTAACAGAGGGCTCCCCTTTGTACCTAGTCATAGCTCCTCTGAATTTGAGCTTAAACCTGACATTTATAGACTCAATAGGAATTTGAAGATCAAAGAGTTTTTTCAACACTCCAATACGATCCAAGATGCCTCACAGCTTGAACAGATATGTATGAAACCCAGCTTTTTTGAGCCACAAAATAGCAGCCCTAGCACTAAGACGTCTGATCACACAGGACCTTGAGTATGAGAGACACAATAAGATGTGGAAACACAACTTAGAGATCACTGAGAGAAGGGCCATTAAGTCACTGCAGGATGACACCTCTATTGTCATCAGGCCTGCAGATAAGGGCGGAGCCATAGTCCTTTTGAACTATGGGGACTATAGAGCTGACATCCTGCAGCAACTGACAGACACTGATGCATACTGTGAACTATCTATGGACCCAACATTTCGTTTTAAGAAAGAACTGGATAGCTTATTGACACTAGGAGTGCAACAGAGCCACATGACAGAACAAATATATGAATATATATGAATATGAATATGCACGACTCAATACCCGAGAATTCCTGTACTGTATACTATCCCCAAGATCCACAAAACCTTAGACAATCCCCCGGGCCAGCCTATAGTCTCAGCCATACAATCTATGACACAACCAGTAGCTCAATATATAGATGTATTGCTTCAACCCACTGTCAAGCACATTAGATCTTACATCTCTGACATGAATGACCTGATTAGGAAACTCAGAGAAGTTAAGACTAAACAAGGGGACATTCTAGTAACACTAGACGTTAACAGCTTATATACGATCATCTCGCATGAGGTTGGATTGACAGCTGTTAAGGAGGACCTTGTTAGGAGTGCACATTACAGTGGACCGCCCATCGAGTTCTATTTGACTCTTATGTAATTTTGCTTACACGGAAATTATTTTCGATTCAAAAAGAAATTTTATCTTCAAGTGGCAGGCATAGCGATGGGGTCGAACATGGCCCCATCCTATGCCAATTTATTTATGCCACAATTTGAAAATGAACATCTGTGGCATAGGGAACAGCCTTCCATCATTTTCTATGTGCGTTACATAGATGACGTCTTCTTGGTATGGCGGGGGGGGGGGGTCAGCAGGGACTCGATGAGTGGTTCAGGGAGTTTAACAACACCAACACCACGGTCAGGTTCAAGATGTCATGTGACACAACAATACATTTCTTAGATCTTAGTATCTATAAACAGGATCAGGGACTAGGCACCACACTATACAGTAAACCAACTGAAATTCTATCCTTTCTGCTAGCAGTTGCCATCCACCGACATTGCTACAGGGTATTGTTAAGTCGTAAATGATTCGTACAATGCACAATAATTCTGATAGCAACACACGGATCTCCCAAGTGCAGCTGACTAAAACTAAGTTCCTGCAAAGAGGATATAAATCCCGCATCATTAATGACACATTGGAGGAAGTGTCATCATCCACTCAACAGACCCTCATCGACCAGGAGGTGAGAACAAGAGCAAGCAATAGGTTGATTATGACCACAACCTTTGCACCAGATATGACAGAGACAGGGAAGATCTTGCGCAAACACTGGACGCTAGTTTCCTCTGACCCCAAGCTCCCATTCACACAAGATATGGTACCAATGGTGGCCTACAGAAGGAGCACCAACCTGAGGGACATGTTGGTCAAAACAGATCCAAAACAATGCTATACAACACCAGCAAGGGTTAACATCAAGGGATCTTATAGGTGCCTTGGATGTACCACATGTAATGGTCTGATAGTTTCCAAGTCATTCCATCACCCGCACTCTAATCGGACCTTTACCATCGGACACTCACTGACATGTACTACAACATACGTAGTGTATCTACTCTTTTGCCCATGCTCACTGTGTTATGTGGGTAAGACAAGTGGAACTCTATGTGAATGAATGGCGAACCACAGGAGAGTCATAAGTGTGGCGCTGGACAAATGAGAATCGGATCAGCCTGTTGCACGACATTGTGCCCGAATGAAACATCAGGTGTCATCGATCCGATACATTCTGATTGACCACATCCCCAGTCTTGACAGGGGGGGAGACAGAAATAAAGCCCTGTTGATCCGTGAAGTGGAATGGATGTACCGGTTGGGGACTATACACCCAGGAGGTCTCAACTCACCACCCGACTTCAAATCCTTGATCTAGGTGGGAGCTACATATTTGGGGTGCATGTGTGGAATCCACAAGTCACGCGGATTGGGAGACCAGGGCCACGCCATTGGGGTGGGGAGGTCCTGTCACATCTTTCCTTTAACATATGCAGGGACGGGTCCCCTTTAGGGTCTGTGTGTGCCGTGAGCGAGACAGTGGCGCCACTTGGTCACCCACTATACAATTGTGCTCTCTTATACCTAGTAATACAGGGGCTTTGTATGTCGGTGTGGTCCACTCCACAGCTGGGCATGTAAAAGTTCAACACTTAAGTCAAGTGATCTGCATGGACTGCTATATAGTGATCTGTGCCCACGCTCAATACTTAAGTGGAGTTATGCATATGGACTACTACACAGAGATCTCACTCTTCTTAGAATGAGAAGGCCGTTAATGGGCTCTGTAGAAATACTCCTCCATATGGTCCTGTAATATTGGCTAGGAATTCATCTTGTTATGTATTTCGTATTAGTGATAGATTACCAATATGTAGATGCCATTGAATATATATGGTAAAGCAACCATAGGAGTCATGTGCACTCCAGTTAAAGTATATACTGTGTTGCTTCCTAGCGGCATGCAACAAACAACAAGTTAGGTAATACACACATTGATATAGGAAGAGGATTTAGGAATTTTGTATTGCAATTCAATTGCTACTATGTAGTAAGTAACTGTTCCTTTATGTATACATTTTATGTGGTGTACCGCCATGGTGACATGTTACAGTTGCCAAACGTATCCGATATACAACTGTAATACTTTAATTTGAGATGTAAAGGTATTGTTTTAGGGATACCTCACTAAGGGGTTAAATGTTAGAACTCAGCACTAAATATTCACGGTAGATATTTACAGGTATTGTTTGGACGTGACACACACACAGATAACTCACAAGATGTGATTTGTCACACCAGGCATAGAAATTGTGGTGAATGCATCTGGCAGGTCCATGGGGTTAATCTTATATATTAAATACATTAAGTATATTGTGCCCGAAACCGGAAGTGACGTATTACGTCACTAACGGAAATCTCTCAGTTTGGAACGTGAAGGTAGACGCACCAAATGAGGTGCAGGACACAATATCGGGTATGCTAATGACACGCATGGCGTGCGGTTCACACGAGGTAATGTTGTTAACACTGAGTGTCACCACAGGTGTGTATTATTGTTTGTTTGTTCGCTTAGGTATTTAAATTTTAATTCAATCACTTGTTGTTATGCTGATGAAGGGGAGGCTGTCCCCGAAAACGTTTAATTAAACTGAAGCTTTTTTTCACAAAGACCTGTGAGTGCATCATCTTTGAAGTTTATTATTGCCATTTTTGCACCCAGGCAGATGTCCGGTTGGAGGGTGATCCTGTTAAATGGACTGTGAGATTATATATATACAGTATATATATATATACACACACACAAAATACACATACATTCACAGAGATACAGACACCGATAAACACTTGAGCACACACGCATGCACAAAATACACATACATACATATATAGACCCCTCACATACATAATCTAGTGCAAACACACAAAATACTTGTACATACACACAGATAGAAACCTATGAACTCATGTACATATACTAGTGCAAACATACACATATACCGAAACCTATAAAAAACACAAACATACACAGACACACCTTGAAACACAGGAACACACAGACTAAAGATGTATCTACCTTTTATTAAAGAGTGACATTGTACAGAAGGGAAATAGTCAGCCAGACTGAGCTTTGGAGTGTGAATGTCTCTTTAGAGAATTTAAAAAAAGCAATTTAGAGAATTTGTATTAATTTTTTTTCAGTATGCTTATTAAATAATATGTATACTTGGTTTCACTTTTCTGAGTGCTGTTACACGATTTGTAGTAAATTGATTGTACTAATTTCAATGCAGATTGGATTTCCTTCTGGCAGTGAAATAGTTAAAAAAATGCTTACAGAGAGGCTGGCCAAAACAGCAGAATGAGGGGGATAATATAGCAAGCCCTTATGACCTCAAATCTCCTAAATAAGCAGCAGCAGGACAGACAAAGGTTAGAATAAACTTGCAGAAAAGATAACACTTCAGTAGTAGGGAACGTAACAAAGCACATACCTTTCACGCTGGGAGGAAACTGCATGTACATTTTAGGCCGTGCGGTGCCGGTCAGCAGCAGTGCAAACATTGACAGGCTGCTTAGATTTTGAACTACTGGGAGAGATTTATTTCACCCTGTGCTCAGTGAGGAAGAACACCATTAATGCCCTTTATGAGGAAAAACGGCAGAAGGCTGTAGTAAGTCCTTCAGTCCTGAATCTACAATCTGCCTCCCCTCTGCTACAGTGTACTTGTCACAACACGGCTAAGCTGTAAGCTAGCCTGCTCTGTCTGCAGCTACAAATTTTTTCCTGTTTTTTGACTGCTGCTTCCCGCCATTAGCCTCTACAAAATAAACCCACTGGGAGGTGTTCCCAATAAGAAGTTAAAGTCAGTAAAAGCTCTACGATAAGCCATGAGAGCTAGCAGATTCAATTCAGCAGATGTCTCTTGTCAGATAGCGGGCCCCGCCCCTCTTACCTCCGGACCGTGTTTTTACTCTAAATAGCCCGCCCTCAGTACATAGCGCACATTAAGAAGCGCTATTCTCTGCTGGATCCCATATTATATATAAATTACACTGTCACACCTGTCACCAACTCACCATCCATAAATAGTTGTGCACGGTCTGGAGGGAAGTGTGCTAGTAAAAGCACAGGCAGCTTAGAAGGAGCATTGGCTGCGGGCCCCCTGCAAGTTCTGCAACTATGGACCCGGTCGCAATGGCGACCCCACGACTGCAGTAGTTACGTCCCTGGAAGTCCCATAAAAAAAGGGTTTACGAAGTTTACGTAAGTCGGTTTGCGGTAAGGCCAAAGAAGTGTGTGGTGCCCCAAAACTTGCAAGACTCATAATAGCAGTGGTAGTGAAAAAGCAGCGTTAGGACCTGTTAACGCTGCTTTTTCAGCTTAAAGGACCATTATACACTCATTTTTTCTTTGCATAAATGTTTTGTAGATAATCTATTTATATAGCCCATAAAGTTTTTTTTTTTAAATTAATGTATAGTTTTGCTTATTTTTAAATAACATTGCTCTGATTTTCAGACTCCTAACCAAGCCCCAAAGTTTTATGTGAATACGCTCGACTACCTACTCCAGCTTGCTCCTGTTTGTGTAAAGGGTCTTTTCATATGCAAAAGAAGGGGGAGGGGGGGAGTGTCTTATTTGCCACTTGCAGTGGGCTTTCCAGCTACCTTTTCAACAGAGGTAAACTGACAGCTTCTAAGTAAGTTTTTAAACAGTTTTATACTGAATTTTTATATCAGTATCTGTGCATATTATTCTTTATAGTAGTGTCTATTACATGCAGTTATATGAAAATGAGTGTATACTGTCCCTTTAATGCAAAACTCGTAATCTAGCCGTATGTGATTGGGTGGTTATCATGATTACCTTTTGGCGTTTTTTTTGGTCCTAATTGGGGGGGTGGGGTTTGTGTAATGTTTGCTATATATTGTTTGCACTTTGTATACACTGTGTCTGAGGAAGAGGATACTTTGTCCCCGAAACGTCACTACTTTCAAAGTAAAGGATTTTTTTGGAAAGACCAGCGAGTGCCAGTTTTGTGTTCAGCTATATATATAGACTATGTGCAATACAAAGAGTCGCTTGGAGGCACAATCTATAAATATACACCTCTGTTTAAATATGTTTAATTTTTTATAGAAATTATATATATATATATATATATATATATATATATATATATATATATATATATATACTATATCTATATGTTTTATTTTCAAATGTAATATGTTTCATCAGATTAATTAATCATAACAATTTATGTTTCAGAATCGGAATATGAGTATGAGTCCTCCACAAGACCGGAGGCCAGTGACGTTCCTGTATTCAGTGAGGAGGGGGATGTTATAGAATCCGGATACTCCTATCTCAGCATGTTCGAAGGGGATGAGGAAGAGCCACTGGCACAGGAAGTAGAACATGTTCCTGCCACTTCCTCATATCCATCTGTGAGGACATATCACCAGATGCAGCCTCAACCCCCTCAACTACCACAGCATCACATGCAGCTGGAACATCCCTAGCATCACATGCAGCCGCAACATCACCAGTATGACATGCAGCTGCAACATCCCCAGTATATGATGCACCCGTAAAATCTCCAGTATATGATGCAGCCTCCACTGCAGCATCTGTATTATATGCCACTGCAACAGCAAATACAGCACTCTCCCATGGCACAACAAAATGCCGCCACCACCACCACAATCACCACCACAACCACAATCAACACCGCCACCCACCAATGTCTGTCCTCAATGGAATACTGAGCAACCATCACAGTCCCCAAGACTGAGTGATGACAACCCCACAGAGAGACAGGAATATGTGCCGGAGACACCTATTGAGCCCCAAGTCCCCCCCAATAGATTCAAATATTCCTGCACAGTCCCAGCAGGATACTCTACTAAGGCTCATTCACCGGGAGATCAGGCTGACCAGGCTCCAGCATTAGCATGACTTCCGGAGGCTACAGAGCCAGATGGACATTCATAATGCCTCACTTGTCCGCCTGGTAGAGGCAGTGGAGAGGCTTGCAGATAGGCCACAAACTCCCTCCTCCCTTGCATCCTCCGTCATCTCCCTGCAAGACCCTGAATCAGAGGTTCTAGCCTCCCAGTTAGCTGGTGTGCATCGTGCAAGACACCACACGTCCACCCCAAGTACCTCTCTTCCAAATCCTCAATCCCGCCGCAAGCATTAAGCTTTATTTTAATTTTTAATTTTTTTTCAGATATATAATATCTAATTTTTTGTATGAAGCACTTTTTTAAGTGTGATTTCCATCTCATAAATATGCATATATTTTTCTAATCCAAATTAGAAAATATATTTCCAAATTGTTTTAATAGCTGTTTATTTGCAAAACATTAACAGCTTTATTCATTTTTATTTCACATGATGTCAATTAATATGCAGGTGTACATTGTTAATAAATGTATGTGTACTTCTATCGAGAATATTATGCCATTTAAGAATACTTGAGGATACGTGTCTGAAATCAATACAGTATATGCTATCTAACATCAGTCAACATGTCATGTGTAAATGTTATGATTAATATTCCACAAGCATATGTTGTTTGCTCCTTCAGATGAAGCTAATAAGGGTTATCCAGTTGTAGAAGAGTTAAAAAGTAAATGTTCCTTCCTGTTGATATGGCCAAATAACTTGCAATCATGTTTATAGTCATGTGTGGCATGTAATATCTAAAACCTCTACCTATTATGACAAATGCACTAATTTTTGTCAAGAATATTATTAAATATTTAGACTGATTAGAGAAATGTATCTTTATGATATTTAAGCACTGATGTATGCACAACATATATGTGATTGCCATGATATAGAGGTGATTAATACATTTTAATTGACATCATATGAACAGACACAGACTCTCCCAGGGACCAATGCACAATGTACTTGTAAATTGTTTCAATAACTCCATGTTAAAGACAATACTTCATATCTCTTGAAGTATGTAATATTTAGCACTTATGTATTTTGGTTAATATTCTAAATATTGCAAATTTATTCTTTGCTTTAGCAGATATGATATTACATATATCTTATAAATATTAGTACTATGCCACATTATACTTTAATGTGTCATCGTGTTTGTATTGAATAAATATGTTCAATGATTTTCACATTGAAAATTACATATGAATGAGGGTAAATCTGTAATAATCGTCATGATAAAAAAATGATTTAATGTTGAATCACATAAAAACAAACAACAATATTTAATCTTTACATCTAAAGAAAAAACAGCATTGAAACAACTTGCTGATGATGATAGTCTGGTTATCAGACAATCAAACAAGGGAGGCAACATAGTCATTCTCAATAGAGAAGACTATGTTGCCAAATCCCTGAGACAACTAAGGGATGTAGAAGTATATACCAAACTAAAAGAGAATCCAACCAATACATATAAAAATGAATTGACCAACCTAATCCTTTATGCTAGGCATATTAATATAATTAATGAATCAACACAGGAAAGTCTAATTCCACAATTTCCGGTTATTCAGATCTTTCATTACTTCCCAAAAAATTACAAAAATCCAAATTCACCTCCAGGCAGGCCAATTATAGCGGGCATTGATTCTCTAAATGAATCACTGTCTGAGCTGGTTGATTCTTTTCTTCAACCTTTCGTGAGAAAATTGCCAAGCTTCATACAAGATACTACTGCCCTTCTAACTAAAATTAAACATGTACAATGGAAGCCTACATTTAGGTTTATTGCTGAGGATGTGTCATCATTATATACATCTATACAACATGAAAAAGGTATAGAATTTTTTGTTGAACACCACAGCAATTTTGAACCTGCAACTAAGATTTTTTGCTGAGAGCAATAGAATTTCTTCTAACTCACAACTTTTTCATATTTCAAAATGACTTCTATCTCCAGAGACGTGGGGCAGCCATGGGGGCAAGATTTGCCCCCTCTTACGCCAACCTTTTTATGGGTTGGTGGGAGTTGTCCCACGTCTATGGAGATGGTAATACATATAGAAAGAGAATTGTTCAATTTTTCAGATATATTGATGATCTGCTCTTTGTTTTTGAAGCAGATGCAGAGAAGGCCAATGAGTTTTGTAAATATTTAAACAACAACAATTGTGGCATAAAATTTACCAGTGAACATAGTGCAACACACATTAACTTTTTATATCTCACTATTACTAGCGATGATATTAACTGTACAATTAATACTACTATGTATAGGAAACTGCTGGGAATACAATTCTCAAATACAATTCCTGCCACCCTAGACATGTGGTTAGAGGTATTCCTAAGGGGGAATTCACCAGAATAAAAACGAACTGCATGACAGATACGGATTATCAGAGACAGTCTAATGAGGCCATAACAAGACTTCTAGATAGAGGTTACACAGAAGAAGTTTTGTCTAAAGCAAAAACCAATGTAGATAATTCTAGAAGGGAAGAGTTGTTACAATATAGAAACAGAAGACAGCATTCAATGAATAGACAGGATAAATCAAAACTCTAATTTATTACCACCTATAGTTAAGAATTTAATAAAATCTGTAACATTGTAAAGGAAACTATACATATTCTATACTCTGATCCTTGTTTAAAAAATATGATGCAAAATGGTTGTGACTTTGTGCCAAAAAAAAGGAAAAACCTTGGCAAATTATCTATCGCCTTCTGACCTTAAACCACAAGTGAATAAATGTTGTTTACAAAGAAAAAAAGGATTTTTAAGTGTAGACGACCTATTTGTAGAACTTGCAAATTTGTATCTGAGGGGGATAAATTTACATCCACAGTTACAAAGAAAGAACATAAGATTAATTATTTTATTAACTGTGCAACTACACATGTAGTTTACCTCCTCACATGTAAACTTTGTCTCCAGCAATACACAGATAAAACTAAGAGACCCTTGAAAGAGAGATTCTTGGAACATTTACGTTTTACATTTACGTAATTGAAGATGACTTTTCAGACACTCCAGTGGCCAGACATTTTAAGTCACTACACAACTCAGATGTCACAGCCCTTACAATACAAGGAATTGATTTTGTACCATTATGGAGAAGAGGAGGGAATAGAGAAATGTCCCTTGGACAAAAGAGAAATATTTTGGATGTTTAATTTACAGACCAGCCATCCCTTAGGTATCAATATGAGAAGGGACTTAGATTTATTCACTTAATATGAATTGTCCGCTAAGTTGGTTTTTCCAATATATATGAACAAATATTTCTCTTTTTCTTTACAAACATCTGTAGACATTGAGATCTTGTTGTTCAATGTTAATGCGTTACTTTGTGTATATAAATACATACTTGTTTTCTACATTTTGGATAAAAAAGACAAGAGTTACTTTTATTTCTATTAATAGTGTAGAAAAAGTATAATATTTGTGCATAATCTCAGCAAGTATGATAATACATGACAAAGTATATTCTTTGAATTTCATAGATAAATATCCTTAGCTCTTTGTATTAATAAGTTACAGGAAGTTAGAATTGTAAGATATGCGATATCTCTTTAATAATTTGTGTCTTAAATAGGGACATGAACAGGTGCAAAGGTAAGCAGTGACCATTCATTCACCTGTAACTTTGCACCTTTTTTGATACTGACCGTTTTCATGTTTTTAAACTTGGAATCAATAAAAAGTTTTTGACATTTTTTATCTTCGGGTTTGGAATGATATTTTCCTTTTGGATTCTTCAATATTTGTATGCAGACACGCTGAAAGGAGCAGCCATTGGCCTCTAGTTATCAATGTTTCTACTTACCTGCATTCGCCGGCCCCAATACGCTCGCCTAAGCTCGCCTAACATCGCCGCCGCGGACCTGAATAAGTTCGCCAAAGTTATCAAAAAGCTGTCAAAAAGCTGCGCACCAACTAAGTACGGTGCGATGAGCAGCGGACTGTTGTTAACTGACAGTCATCGATCTCGCTGCTCATCGGCTTATTCTCAGCTTTCTTGCTAGCCTGTCACTAAGCACCCATACTATACTATACAGTTTTACCCCCTAAACTGCCGCTCCCGGAGCCCCCCGCACCTAAATAAAGTTATTAACCCCTAAACCGCCGCTGCTGGACCCCTCCGCAACTATAATAAATATATTAACCCCTAAACCGCCGCTCCTGGACCCCTCCGCAACTATAATAAATATATGAACCCCTAAACCGCCGCTCCTGGACCCCGCCGCAACTATAATAAATATATGAGCCCCTAAACCACCGCTCCCGGACCCCGCTGCAACTATAATAAATATATGAACCCCTAAACCGCCATTCCCGGACCCCGCCGCAAATAAATTAATTGTTTAACCCCTAAACCGCCGCACCTAGAGCCCTCAGCCACCTACATTACATTTATTAACCCCTATCCTGACCCCCTACACTGCCGCCACCTACAGTACATTGATTAACCCCTAATCTATCCCCCTACACCGCCGCGACTATATTAAATTAATTAACCCCTAAACCTAAGTCTAACCCTAACCCTAACACCCCCCTAACTTAAATATTATTTAAATTAATCTAAATAAATATTCCTATAATTAAATAAATTAATCCTATTTAAAACTAAATACTTACCTATAAAATAAACCCTAAGATAGCTACAATATAACTATTAGTTACATTGTAGCTATTTTAGGGTTTATTTTTATTTTACAGGCAACTTTGTATTTATTACATTGCTCTTTATAGGTCATGTCATCCGAGCAGATTCGCTTAGTTCGAATATACTGTCCCTTCGGGATTGCCTTTTTCACATGCCCCGGATGGCAAGATCTATAATTGAGGATGGTATTCCCCCCTGATGGTTTCCTAAATACACTGGAACTAATATGCCCAGTATAGTGGTCAGCTTTTAGTTCTACATCCAGAAATTTAATTGTAGTGTCATGTTGTTCTGCAGTAAATTTTAGCCCTACTATGTTAGTATTGAGACTGTCTATAAACCTCTGTGCAGATTCCGCACTTCCATCCCACACCACCAGGAGGTCATCGATATACCGACCGAAGTAAACTATATTAGATTTAAAGGGGTTGCTATCTCCATAGACGTGGGACATCTCCCACCAACCCATAAAAAGGTTGGCGTAAGAGGGGGCAAATTTTGCCCCCATAGCTGTCCCACGTCTCTGGAGGTAGCAACAACCCTCAAAAAGAAAAAAATTATGGGTCAGCAAAAATTCTATGGCTGTTAACAAAAAATGTTTTAAATCAGCACCATAATTAGAATAATTCTCCAGAAAATAAGAGATAGCAGTTAACCCCTGATGGTGTGGGATGGAGGTGTATAAAGAAACAACATCAATTGTCATAAATCTATATCCCCTTTTCCAAGTCAGATTTTTTATAGTATTTAGGACCTGAGTCGAGTCTCTAATATAACTCATAAGTTCCACTACCAAGGGTTGTAGGTAGCAATCCACCAGCTCAGAGAGGGGTTCCAAAAGGGACCCCACCCCCGATATGATGGGCCTACCTGGGGGGTGAGTACCATCCTTATGCAGCTTAGGTAAAAAGTAGAAAATGGGGGTATATGGTTTAGATGGAAGAAAAGTATCAAACAATGTTTCTTTAAAGACTCCCACTTGTTTACCTAATTCAAGTATGTCTTTCAATTTCATTTGAAATTTCTGTGTTGGATTAAAACTAAGTTTTAGATATACTGTCTCGTCTCTCAGTTGTCGGTTTGCCTCAGCTACATAAAATTCTCTATCCATAATCACGACATTCCCACCTTTGTCTGAATTTTTTATGACAATGTCTGGGTTAGATTTCAATTTGTTTACTGCTCTGTTCTGCTCAATTGTGAGATTATGTGTAAAATGTCCCTACGATTTTTCCCCCTCCTGTACTTGTTCTGATAATGATTTTAATTGCCGTTCCACCGTGCGCTGGAATATGTCAATTGACTTACTCCTACTCTGCACTGGATAGTAATTGCTTTGTTTCATACTAGGTTTAAACTCAGGGGTTTTAACTAGGGACTCATGATTCTCATTCTCATTTAACAGTGTTGTAAGTTCCAGCACTAAACATTGTTCCTCAAAACTAAGTGTATTAGTCTCCATTTTTGGCACAGGTGTAGCTGATATAGCTTCTTCCTGTGCAGTACCATCCACAGAACCGTCAAAATGTTTTTTCAAAGTAATTTTTCTTACATATTTATTGACATCGTGGATGGTGCTGAACAAGTTGAAGTGTGCAGTAGGGACAAACCCCAAACCCAGACCTAGAACTTCTATCTCTGTTTTGGATAGATCGTACTGTGAGAGATTAACCAAATTTTTAGACATACTTCCTCGTGTAGGTGCGTGTCTGATAGTGTATCTTGTTTTTGTTTGTTTTTTCTCCTCCCTCTGCACCCCCTTCTTGTTTTTTTCTTTTTGGCTTGCTCCCTGTGCGCCAATTGTTTTTTGACTGTGTGCTACTCTCCACCTGCGGTGTATCCAAAACAGACAGATTGTTCACTATTTCTATATCCTCATTAGACTCATGATCTGAGGTGTCAACATCATACTCAGTCTCTTCGAAGTGTACCTTTTTATTTTGTTTGGGTAAACCTCCAACTTTGGTATCTAATTTGCCACTTCTCTGAGACAATTTTGTATGATGTTGCCCCCTTCCACCTTGTACCTGCCATCTGTACACTTTATTAAAATCATAATCTCTCTTATCACGTGACAACTTTTGTTTTTTAAATGTTCCAGCTAATAAGAGAGGAGGGGACAGGGAATATCGCCTAAACTATAGTGAAGCTAAATGGATATTCTATTTGAATACTAGGCATCCATGTGGAATAAATATGGAAAGCGATGTCAATTTATTTATCTGATGTGATATGTAGTTATTTTATAGTAATTGTCCCCTGCAGTCATTTGATCTTTGTGGTATTACCACTGTTTTGTAATTACATATAGATGAAACTATCACACCTATGTCTACAGGTAAAATCATGAGATTTATATGAATATAATGAATTTTTTGTAATTTAATAAGCAATGTAGCTAATCTTATTGGAACTGTTAGTATGAATTTATTTGCCAGCCACCTAAGCATACATTAAATGTAGTGGTTATTAACTTTTAGGTAGATAAGGGTTAACTTTTCAATTAAGTATGTCTGATGTTGATGCACAATTAACTAATTAATTAATTTTCTGTCTCTTTAAATAGAGCTCTTAGTGGAGATACCGGTAAGCAGTGAGCAAGTGTGGTAGCCCCACGCAAAACATGTCTGCTCGTTTGTATCTCCACTAGAACCCTTTTATGTACCTTATGGGCTGTGAGCCCTATTTGTTTTTAACTGTCTCACTGAATAAAGGAACTTTTTTACGGAACAACACCTGCATCTATCTTTTTTGCGATCATCCATGTGATGCCCGGCTTTGTTTGCATCTTCAAATAGGTGCTACCCTACATGCGGTACTCAATTATAGTAAGCAGAAAAAGACAGAGAAAAGGAGAGGGAATGGAAGAAAAGTGGTTTAGGGGCACTCTCTTCTACTATATTTAAAAGTAATATCCTTTATTATAATCATATATCAACATATTATATCATAAACTGATTATAACATAAGGTTTAAAGTATTTTATATGTTATATATTCTAAGACTAGTGGTATAATGAGATGGGATACATTTAATTTGAATAAACTGCAGTCTGACACCTTGGATTCACATACCCATAAAAGTGTAACTTGGCTGCAGTATAAGAATACATACATTCATACTACAAAAACTAGGTTGCTTGCACACATACATTCCCCATATATTCCCGGCCGATAATCTGGAACCTCAGCATCGGTCTGGGGATGTATATACGGCAGCACTAGCATAAAGTTAATTCTTACACACAACACAGATGCATTTCGGTCCGTAAACTGACCTTTTTTCAATGTGGATGGTACAGAAATGAAAATACCTGGTATTTTCATTTCTGTACCATATAACATATAAAATTACTGTACCATATAACATATAAAATTACTGTACCGTATAACATATAAAATTACTGTACCATATAACATATAAAATTACTATACCATATAACATATAAAATTACTGTACCGTATAACATATTAAATTACTGTACCATATAACATATAAAATTACTGTACCGTATAACATATTAAATTACTGTACCATATAACATATAAAATTACTATACCATATAACATATAAAATTACTGTACCGTATAACATATAAAATGACTGTACCATATAACATATACAATTACTATACCATATAACATATAAAATTACTATACCATATAACATATAAAATTACTGTACCGTATAACATATAAAATTACTGTACCATATAACATATACAATTACTGTACAGTATAACATATAAAATTACTGTACCATATAACATATACAATTACTGTACCATATAATATATAAAATTACTGTACCGTATAACATATAAAATTACTGTACCATATAACATATAAAATTACTATACCATATAACATATAAAATTACTGTACCATATAACATATAAAATTACTTTACCATATAACATATAAAATTACTGTACCGTATAACATATAAAACTACTGTACCATATAACATATAAAATTACTATACCATAAAACATATAAAATTACTGTACCATATAACATATAAAATTACTGTACCATATAACATATATAATTACTATACCATATAACATATAAAATTACTGTACCGTATAACATATAAAATGACTGTACCAAATTACTATACCATATAACATAAAATACTATACCGTATAACATATAAAATTACTGTACCATATAACATATACAATTACTGTATCATATAACATATAAAATTACTGTACCGTATAACATATAAAATTACTGTACCATATAACATATACAATTACTGTATCATATAACATATAAAATTACTGTACCATATAACATATAAAATTACTGTACCGTATAACATATAAAATTACTATACCATATAACATATAAAATTACTGTACCGTATAACATATAAAATTACTGTACCATATAACATATACAATTACTATACCATATAACATATAAAATTACTGTACCATATAACATATACAATTACTATACCATATAACATATAAAATTACTGTACCATATAACATATAAAATTACTATACCATATAACATATAAAATTACTGTACCGTATAACATATAAAATTACTGTACCATATAACATATACAATTACTATACCATATAACATTTAAAATTACTATACCATATAACATATAAAATTACTGTACCGTATAACATATAAAATTACTGTACCATATAACATATACAATTACTGTACAGTATAACATATAAAATTACTGTACCATATAACATATACAATTACTATACCATATAACATATAAAATTACTGTACCATATAACATATAAAATTACTTTACCATATAACATATAAAATTACTGTACCGTATAACATATAAAACTACTGTACCATATAACATATAAAATTACTATACCATAAAACATATAAAATTACTGTACCATATAACATATAAAATTACTGTACCATATAACATATATAATTACTATACCATATAACATATAAAATTACTGTACCGTATAACATATTAAATGACTGTACCAAATTACTATACCATATAACATAAAATACTATACCGTATAACATATAAAATTACTGTATCATATAACATATAAAATTACTGTACCATATAACATATACAATTACTGTATCATATAACATATAAAATTACTGTACCGTATAACATATAAAATTACTGTACCATATAACATATACAATTACTGTATCATATAACATATAAAATTACTGTACCATATAACATATAAAATTACTGTACCGTATAACATATAAAATTACTATACCATATAACATATAAAATTACTGTACCGTATAACATATAAAATTACTGTACCATATAACATATACAATTACTATACCATATAACATATAAAATTACTGTACCATATAACATATACAATTACTATACCATATAACATATAAAATGACTGTACCATATAACATATACAATTACTATACCATATAACATATAAAATTACTGTACCGTATAACATATAAAATTACTGTACCATATAACATATAAAATTACTGTACTGTATAACATATAAAATTACTGTACCATATAACATATACAATTACTGTATCATATAACATATAAAATTACTGTACCATATAACATATAAAATTACTGTACCGTATAACATATAAAATTACTATACCATATAACATAAAATTACTGTACCGTATAACATATAAAATTACTGTGCCATATAACATATACAATTACTATACCATATAAAATATAAAATTACTATACCATATAACATATAAAATTACTGTACCATATAACATGTAAAATTACTGTACCATATAACATATATAATTACTATACCATATAACATATAAAATTACTGTATCGTATAACATATAAAATGACTGCCCCAAATTACTATACCATATAACATAAAATTACTATACCGTATAACATATAAAATTACTGTACCATATAACATATAAAATTACTGTACCATATAACATATACAATTACTGTATCATATAACATATAAAATTACTGTACCGTATAACATATAAAATTACTGTACCATATAACATATACAATTACTGTATCATATAACATATAAAATTACTGTACCATATAACATATAAAATTACTGTACCGTATAACATATAAAATTACTATACCATATAACATATAAAATTACTGTACCGTATAACATATAAAATTACTGTACCATATAACATATACAATTACTATACCATATAACATATAAAATTACTGTACCATATAACATATACAATTACTATACCATATAACATATAAAATGACTGTACCATATAACATATACAATTACTATACCATATAACATATAAAATTACTGTACCGTATAACATATAAAATTACTGTACCATATAACATATAAAATTACTGTACCGTATAACATATAAAATTACTGTACCATATAACATATATAATTACTGTATCATATAACATATAAAATGACTGTACCATATAACATATAAAATTACTGTACGTATAACATATAAAATTACTATACCATATAACATAAAATTACTGTACCGTATAACATATAAAATTACTGTGCCATATAACATATACAATTACTATACCATATAACATATAAAATTACTATACCATATAACATATAAAATTACTGTACCGTATAACATATAAAATTACTGTACCATATAACATATAAAATTACTGTACCATATAACATATACAATTACTGTACCATATAACATATAAAATTACTGTACCGTATAACATATAAAATTACTGTACCATATAACATATAAAATTACTGTACCGTATAACATATAAAATTACTATACCATATAACATAAAATTACTGTACCGTATAACATATAAAATTACTGTGCCATATAACATATACAATTACTATACCATATAACATATAAAATTACTATACCATATAACATATAAAATTACTGTACCGTATAACATATAAAATTACTGTACCATATAACATATAAAATTACTGTACCATATAACATATACAATTACTGTACCATATAACATATAAAATTACTGTACCATATAACCTATACAATTACTGTACCATATAACATATAAAATTACTGTACCATATAACATATACAATTACTGTACCCTATAACATATAAAATTACTGTACCATATAACATATAGAATTACTGTACCGTATAACATATAAAATTACTGTACGATATAACATATAAAATTACTGTACCGTATAACATATAAAATTACTGTACCATATAACCTATACAATTACTGTACCGTATAACATATAAAATTACTGTACCATATAACATATAAAATTACTATACCATATAACATATAAAATTACTGTACCATATAACATATAAAATTACTGTACCATATAACATGTAAAATTACTGTACCATATAACATATATAATTACTATACCATATAACATATAAAATTACTATACCATATAACATATACAATTACTGTACCATATAACATATAAAATTACTGTACCATATAACATATAAAATGACTGTACCGTATAACATATAAAATTACTGTACCATATAACATATAAAATTACTATACCATATAACATATAAAATTACTGTACCATATAACATATACAATTACTGTACCATATAACATATAAAATTACTGTATCATATAACATATAAAATTACTGTACCATATAACATATATAATTACTATACCATATAACATATAAAATTACTATACCATATAACATATACAATTACTGTACCATATAACATATAAAATTACTATACCATATAACATATATAATTACTATACCATATAACATATAAAATTACTGTACCATATAACATATATAATTACTATACCATATAACATATAAAATTACTGTACCGTATAACATATAAAATTACTGTACCGTATAACATATAAAATTACTATACCATATAACATATACAATTACTATACCGTATAACATATAAAATTACTGTACCATATAACATATAAAATTACTATACCATATAACATATAAAATTACTGTACCATATAACATATACAATTACTATACTATATAACATATAAAATAACTGTACCATATAACATATACAATTACTATACCATATAACATATAAAATTACTGTACCATATAACATATACAATTACTATACCATATAACATATAAAATTACTGTACCATATAACATATACAATTACTATACCATATAACATATAAAATTACTGTACCATATAACATATAAAATTACTATACCATATAACATATAAAATTACTGTACCATATAACATATACAATTACTATACCATATAACATATAAAATTACTGTACCATATAACATATAAAATTACTGTATCATATAACATATAAAATTACTGTACCGTATAACATATAAAATTACTGTACCATATAACATATAAAATTACTGTACCATATAACATATACAATTACTATACTATATAACATATAAAATAACTGTATCATATAACATAAAATTACTTTAAACCTTATGCTATAATCAGTGTTTTAAATTGATTAATAAAGGATATTACTTTTAAATATAGTAGAAGAGAGTGCCCCTAAACCACTTTTCTGCCTTCCCCTCTCCTTTTCTCTGTCTTTTGCTGCTTACTTTTTTAAAAAGTTCTTTTGAAGCAGGCGAACAGCTGTTGTTTGTCTCCACCTACAGATATTTTGCTAGTATGACATGGTTATTAAAGAAAAAAAAAACCTCAGTAACGCTTTTATTTACAGAACATAAAACAAATGGAGATTTTTATTACAAAACATAATAAATCATTTTAAAAATTACATTATTTTACAGTGTAGTAAACAGCTGCACTACACATTATAAAATATTGTTACATCAAATATTAAATAAACCTATGAGCAGGGCCACCACTAGAAATTTTTGGGGCCCTTACTAAGGCAGTGGTCAGTGCTCCCCCCACGCTCAAATTTTGGTCAAAAAATATCAAACCTGCCACCACATCAAGGTAGACACTTTGAGCAGGACCCTTCACTAACTGCCCATACTAACTGGGATAGCAAGGGGGGGGGGGGAAACAAAAAAACACCCACTGGCAAAGCTTATTTTTATTAACATAACACCAAACCAAATCTGAAACATCCACATCAAAATCCTTTTAACAGATAGTATGCTTTTATGTTTTTTTCAGAAGCGCATTACTTTGTATGCCTAACAACAGAGTATTGCAGTCTATCTGTGGGTATTTTTATAGGAAAATAAATATAGATTACAGTTATTTGGTGTTTGGTTGGTGTACAAAGTAATTATATTCTTCCAATTTATTTTTTCCAGAAGCTAATTTTTTTAAAACAAAAACAACACTGCTAACACAAAACCTTTCAACGATGAGCTTCTGGAAAAAATAAATTAGAAACAAAACCACAACACCAAAGTACTGCAATCTAGGTAGGTAGGAGATGAATCTCTATGACCGATAACAGAGAACCTATGAAATAGATCTCCCGCGAGGAAAACCATTGCATTCAATTGGTGATACTCCCTTCACATCCTTCTGACATTCACTGTATTTTGAGAGGAATCGGGCTTCAAAATGCTGAGAAGCGCATATCAACGTAGAATCTAAGCACAAACTTACTTCACCACCTCCATAGGAGGCAAAGTTTGTAAAACTGAATTGTGGGTGTGGTGAGGGGTGTATTTATAGAAATTTTGAGGTTTGGGAAACTTTGCCCCTCCTGGTAGGATTGTATATCCCATACGTCACTGGCTCATGGACTCTTGCCAATTACATGACAGAAAAATAAATTGGAAACAAAACCAAACACCAAAGTACTGCAATCTATATGTATTTTTCTATGTTGTTCAACACTAATATAAAACACTACTACTAAACACAAAGGGCTATATTAGAAGTGTAACGGTAAATATAGATATATTTTTTTGCGTTAGCAAAAACATTGTGACAGCGTTAAGCTTTTTTCGCTTGTCAGGTTCCATATTACAAGTTGAAAAAAAACGTATTTTGCACTAACGACAACCTTAAAATTGCAAAAATCCTAAGCAGAGTTTTTTTGCGTGTGCGTGCATGTATTCCCCCATAGAAATCAATGGAGACAAATAAAAAAATACCCTAAACCTCCATCCCCCCCATATCGCCAAAAAAAAGTATTAACCCTTAAATCGGCCACCCCCACATCGCAAAGTACCTATATAAACGATAAACCCCTAAACCTCCATTCCCCCACATCTGAAAGTACCTAAACTATTAACCCCGAAACCGCCATCTTCCACATTGCAAAGTTTTAAACTACCTACCTAAACCCCCTAACCTAACACCCCTTAGCTAAATTAATTTTAAAAAATCCTAACTACATTAAAAAAACACTTACCTTTAAAAGTAAATAAAAACCTAATCTTACCTTTAAAAATAAAAACCTAACATTACACAAAAAAACCTAACTTTACTAAAAAATTAAAAAAAAGCTTACATTACCAAAGATAAAAAACCTTAACATTACCAAAAATAAAAAACTAACATTACAGAAAATAAAAAATGTAATCCTATTCTAATACCCCTTAAAAACAACATCCCTCCCCCCAAAAAACCCTGTGAAAAAAATAAAATACCAATAGCCCTTAAAAGGGCCTTTTGTAGGGTATTGCCCTAAAGCGATCAGCTCTTTTGGCGAAAACCTCCCCACTAACCTCTCTAACTGTAATGCTCGTGGGATACTCCTCTATCAGACCGAACTCGGCCAGTAGTCTTGTTATCCCGGCATCGAGCCGGAAAGATAGGGAATATCCCAGAGCAGAGATTACTAGACAAATGAGGAGAGCGGCACTCACCACAGGCAGGACAGCACAAGGCAAATTACGAGAAAGGTCAGGCAGGCAGGATTCAGCAACAGTAAAACAGTCCAGCAATTCAGGTAGCATAGTAAGACAGGCAGGGTTCAGCAACAATTGATCAGTCAGTAATGCAGGGGTTAACCAAGTAGCGTAGTGAAACAGGCAGGGTTCAGCAACAATTGATCAGTCAGTAATGCAGGGGCTAACCAGGTAGCGTAGTGAGACAGGCAGGGTTCAGCAACAATTGATATCAGTCCAGCAAATGATCTATCACTCCCAGGAGTACACAAAGTAGCACCTATACTTGGGCAGTGACAGATCGTTTGCTGCCCGTTAAAATACCTGAAGGATTGGCGCCACAAGACCAGCCGGCATCAGGAGTGTGCGGCAATGACGTCAGCGCCGCACGCATCCAGAACTGACACAGCCCTAGGCAGCGAGAAAGAGGGAGATGACGCGCCCCTAGCAACGGTGCGGCGTGACATAGCCCCCTCCTCAAGGGTTCCCGCCGGGATCCAGAGCCGGCTTCAAAGGGTGAGCAGCATGGTATTTGGAGACCAGAGATGGAGCATGCATATCACGGGCAGGAACCCAGGAACGGTCTGCCACAGAGTAACCCTTCCAATGTATCAGATACTGCAGTTGTCTGCGCCTGTATCTGGAGTCTAGAATCTTAGCCACTTCATATTCGGGGTCACCATGAATCAAGAGTGGAGGAGGAGTTCGAAGCCGAGTATATCTATTCTTGATGTACGGCTTGAGTAGTGAGATGTGGAAAACTGGATATATATGTAGGGTTCTTGGCAAGGCCACTTTGTAGGCAACAGGAGACAGTCTTTTCAGGACCTTGTAAGGACCGATAAACCTAGGCCCCAATTTGTGACAGGGTTGACGTAGACGAATATGTCGAGTGGAGATCCAAACATGTTCACCCACTGGGATGGCACGTACAGAAGCCCTATGACAATCAGCAAATTTCTTATATCTAGAGACAGCTGAACGCAGCTGAGAGCGAATACGTTGCCAATGAGTGGTGAGTTCAGTGACGTGTTGGTCTGCGGCAGGAACCCCAGTGGACTGAACTGAATGAGGGAAGATACGAGGTTGATACCCTGCTGCAGCTTGAAACGGAGAGCATAGAAGAGAAGAGTGCCAATGAGTGTTTCTTGCCAGTTCAGCTAGGGGTAGCAATTCGGACAAGTTGGTATGGCGAGTGTTGACAAAGGCTTTAAGGTAGGCTTCAAGATCTTGGTTTGCTCTCTCAGTTAGTCCATTGGTCTGAGGATGGTAGCCAGACGACAAGGAAACAGTGGTTCCAATCAACCTACAAAAGTCTCTCCAGAAGGCGGAAATGAACTGTGGACCCCTGTCGGAGACAATATTCACAGGAATGCCATGAAGTCGCACCACATGCAAGAGAAAAGGGACGACAATTCCTGAGCAGAAGGCAGTTTGGTTAGGGGTACGAAGTCTGGAAAAGCGATCCACCACAACCCAGATAACTGTATGGTGGTCGGAAGAGGGAAGGTCCACAATGAAGTCCATTGTTATGTGTGTCCAGGGTCATTTGGGAATGGACAATGGTTGGAGCAAGCCAGGAAGCAAGGATCAGGGAGTCTTGTTGGCAGCACAAACTGTGCAGGCTTTCACGTAGTCCAGAGCGTCAGACTTCATAGTAGGCCACCAAACATGTTGTCAAAGACGCCTGAAGTTCCTAGTCGAACCAGGATGTCCTGAGAGTTTGCTATCATGAGCCCAGGCTAGCACAGGGATACATAGGTTCCGAGGTACAAAGAGGATATCAGAGGTCATGGGGGCACCAGGAGGTTTACTAGACTGAGCACATTGCAATCTTTGCAGAAGGGTGGTATTGAGTTGAGCGATCACACAGGAGGGGGGGTATGATGTGTTCAATAGGAGCTTCGGAGGAATCACTTGAGTGAGGGAACTGACGGGAAAGGGCGTCCGCCTTCTTTTTCTTGGTCCTAGGAAGATAAAAGACCACAAAGTAAAAACGGGAAAAGAACAAGGCCCACCTGGCTTGTCGGAGATTGAGTCGATGAGCAGTCTCTAGGTAAGTCAGATTCTTGTGGTTGGTGAGGATCTGAATAGGATTGGCGGTGCCCTCTAACCAGTGATGCCATTCAGTCAAGGCCATCTTAATGGCTAAGAGTTCACGATTACCTACATCGCAGTTCCTCTCAGCAGGAGTAAAATGTTTAGAGAAAAAGGCTACAGGCTGTGACTTGGAAGTCAAAGGGTCCCTTTGGGTAAGAACTGCTCCAGCCCCTATCTGGGAGGCATCAACCTCTAAAGTGAACTGTAGGTCAGGATCAGGATGGCGGAGCATAGGAGCTGAACAAAAAGATTTTTTCATACAAGAAAAGGCATTTATGACCTCAGGAGGCCAATGTTTACAGTCTTTGTTCCATTTGGTCAATTCAGTGAGAGGAACGACTGTTTGAGAGAAGTTCTTTATAAACTTGCTGTAATAATTTTAGAACCCTAAGAACCTCTGCAATTCCTTTAAAGAAGTCGGTTGAGGCCATTCTAGTACAGCGGTGAGTTTAGCAGGATCCATGGCAAAACCCTCCTTCGTGATGACATATCCAAGGAATTGAATCTGGACTTGATCAAACACATTTTTCTAGCTTGGCTACTAAAGAATTATCTCTGAGACGAAGAAGCACCTGTCTCACGTGCCTTTGATGCTCCTCTAAAGTGGAAGAGAAAACAAGGATATCATCCAGATAAACGATGACAGTGTGGTTGATAGACATGTGCGATTCGGTTCGGTCCGAATCGAAATTCGGACGAATTTTGTCAAATTCGGATCGATTCGAATTTCCGAATTGCGGCAGTGCCGAATCTACCGAATAAATCCGAATCGATTCAAATTTATTCGGAGGGATTCAGATGGATTCGGATGGATTCGGATGGCCATGTATTACACTAGTATTGTACAGTATACTAGTGTAATACACAGCACATCCCACTTAACAGTGCCGAAAATCCGAATCGATTCGAACCGAATCGAACTGAACCGAATTTCACACGAATCCGAAAGAATCCAAATGAATCCAAAACGAATTCATTCGATTTCTTCCGAATTCGAATCGATCCGAACCGAAATTCGAATCGGTCCGAATCGATCTGAACCGAACCGAATTTTTCGCGGCTGCACATGTCTAGCGGTTGAGGAGGTCACGAAAGACGTCGTTGACAAATGCCTGGAAGACTGCAGGGGCGTTACACAGCCCAAAGGGCATTACGTGGTATTCGTAATGCCCTGATCTTGTGTTGAAGGCGGTCTTCCATTCGTGGCCTGGAGAGATGCGAATCAAATTGTATGCCCCACGTAAGTACAATTTAGTGAAAAAGCGAGCATCCTGGAGTGAGTCATACAGTTCAGTGATCAGCAGTATGGGATAGCGATTCTTGATGGTTATGTTGTTCAAGGCCCTGTAGTCTATGCAGGGTCTGAGCCCACCATCCTTCTTACTGACGAAAAAGAACCCAGCCCCAGCAGGAGAGGAAGAAGGGTGAATGAAACCTTTAGCTAGGTTCTCTTGGATGTACTCCTCCATGGATTTGGTTTCAGGCAGGCAGGATTCGGCAACAGTAAAACAGTCCAGCAATTCAGGTAGCGTAGTGAGACAGGCAGGGTTCAGCAACAATTGATATCAGTCCAGCAAACGATCTATCACTCCAAGGAGTACACAAAGTAGCACCTATACTTGGGCAGTGACAGATCGTTTGCTGCCCATTAAAATACCTGAAGGATTGGCGCCACAAGACCGGCCGGCATCAGGAGCGTGCAGCGATGACGTCAGCGCCGCACACATCTAGAACCGACACAGCCCTAGGCAACGAGCAAGAGGGAGACGCCGCGCCCCTAGCAACGGTGCGGCATGACACTAACATTACAACCCCCCCCAAAATAAAAAACCTAACTAAAAAAAACTAAATTACCCATTGCCCTGAAAAGGGCATTTGGAAGGGCATTCAGCTCTTTTGCTACCCAAAAAAATTAAAACCCTAATCTGTAAAAAAACTAACACCCCAAAAAGAACAAAAAAACTAACACTAGCCCCAAAGTTGGTACTCATCCCGGTGGTGCTCTTCATTGCGGGTCCATCTTCATACATCTTCATCACGGGTCCATCTTCTAACTTCATCCTGTGGCGGCAGTGACGGGGGCCGCAATGATGGTCCTCCTCTTCAGATAAGTGACATGGAGCTCCTCTTCATGCGGTCTCCAGCCTCACACTTTTTCCTTTCATTCTATTAGCTGAATTGAATTTGAAGATTCAAATCAGCCAATAGGAATGCAAGGGTCCCCCTATATAAAAGTGGTACCTTGCATTCACTATTCAGTGTGCGGTGGGAGACAGCATGAAGAGGAGCTCTGTGTCACTGATCTGAAGAGGAGGACCGCCGTCGCTGCCACCAGATGAAGTTAGGAGATGAACCCGTAATGAAGATGGATAAAGATGGAGCGCTGCCTATCATTATTTATTATCAGTGAGTACAAACTTTGGGGTTAGTGTTAGTTTTTTTTTATAGATTAGGGTTTTTATTTTTTTTTATTTTTTTGGGCTGCAAAAGAGCTGAATGTCCTTTTAAGGGCAATAACCATCCAAATGCCCTTTTCAGGGCAATGGGTATTTCAGGGTTTTTTAGTTAGGTTTTTTATTTTAGGGGGTTGTAATGTTAGAGGATTAGTGGGGGGGGGGGTTTTCCACCAAAAGAGCTGATCGCTTTAGAGCAATGTCCAAAAGGCCTTTTTTTTTATTTTGGGGTTGTTTTTTTAAGGAGTTTTAGTTTATGATTTTAACATTCTTTTTTGTTATTTCATTTTTTAATTTTCTGTAATGTTATTTTTTGTAATGTTGGTTGATTTATTTTTTGTAATGTTATTTTTTTATTTTTTGTAATGTTATTATTTTTTTTTTGTAATGTTGTTTTTTTTTATTTTTGGTAATGTTAGTTTTTTTGTGTAATGTTAGGTTTTTATTTTTAAAGGTAAGATTAGGTTTTTATTTAATTTTACAGGTATTTTTTTTTTAGGGTAGTTAGGATTATTTTTAGTTAATTTAGGGGTATTTTAATTTGGGTTAAGTTAGGGGTGCTATGTTAGGGGGTTTAGATGTTAGTTTTTAACCTTGCGATGTGTGGGGATGGAGGTTTAGGGATTAATAGTTTATTTAGGTAGTTTGCGATGTGGGGGGGATAGCGGATTAGGGGTTAATAGTTTATTTAGGTAGTTTGCAATGTGGGGATGTCAGTATAAGTGTACTTTGTAATGTATTGTTGTTTTGTTCAACTCTTTAGTTTCGGAAACAAGTTTACCACAGCTCTTAGATCGCAGAAAGGATTGCAGTATGAAAATGGCTGTTTGCGCCGCACTTGTAATCTACCCCATAACCATTTAAAGATGAACTTCTGAAAAAATAAGGGCCAGATTACAAGTGGAGCACAAAGTATTGCTTACTCAAGCGCGATATTTGCGCTCCACTCAGTAATACCATCACATTCAAATATGTGCTGGTATTACAAGTTAGATGCAATACCAATGCAACCTTGCATTCGCATTGCAGGGAAGCTTTGGGCTTCTTCAACTTGCTAAAGTTTGTGTAAGGTGAATATTTTGCATTCATACAATCCATTTATTTATCGGCAGATTTTGGAAAGCCTTCTGTCAGACTATTGATTTATATTTTTCCTCAGTTTATCACCCGTAATCTAATGAATTCACTAATCTAATGAATTCACTAATTTTATTCATTCATCTCTAGAACAATATCTGAGATGGTATTTCTGTTAATGACATGACTTGGCTTTGGTTCTACACTTGGCTAAATTTGTTTGGAATTTTTGTCTTCATAGTCCCTAACAAATATATTCTGCCTACTTTATGATGTTTGGCTGTCATCCATCCCAAGTTCCTGTGAACACTTATACTTCTGGCATTCCATCCAATGACTTTGATCCTAATCTACATAATCTATGAGGCAATCTTCTTAATGCCTCCAAAACTCAGAAAGAACAGGTGGACAAGCATCCTACATTTAAACTAGGTATTCTGATCTATTTTTAAGCCATGCAATAAGTCCTGCCAAGTTAGGACCCCATTACATATGTCACTTGAACTCATCAAATCATCCTGTGGCTTGGAAGCTAAAATTGCCTTCCTTTGTAAAATATATCAGAACTTATTTTCTTCTACTTCTGTGCCTCCAGCTGCTCAAGAAGATTTTTTTAAATTCTTGTAGGAGCCTTGTAGGAGCATTGTAGGAGCCTTGGATTACTGCTATTGATGTTAATGCTTCAACTTTAGTAAATATTTTCCTTCACAAGTTTTGCTCTAAACCTACTAAGGACATCTGGAGAATTTCCCTTGAGGAACAAACATTACAACTTACCACCATTTGGTTGGACAGAGGTATAATGTAGCCATAAAATACCTTCAAACTGTTCCACATCATCACAAATTGACCTGCTTCCCATCCACAGCCCCTCTGTGTCCAGGTTTTGAGGAGATGTCCTAGCCCCAAACCAAGCCCGCCCTGACACTCCAATGAAACACAGGACATGCCCACATACCAACCATAACCCTGCCCTCCAATTGTAACCCTACCCTTCCCACACATGCCCCCGCCAAGAACCTTTAAACCTTCTACATCCCAGAAATCATCCAATAGATGTTGGGAAGTGTGCCGTATAGCTGACTACATCAGACATTGTTCTGGTTTGAGGGTGAGATATGAGCTCATAGGCTTAACTACATGATTTGTATTGTGAGTAATCCTAGTATTAACAGTATATGATAACCCCATATTTGTAGAGCTTAGGGGGCTGATTTATCATCGGTCTGTCTGACATAATCTGCTCAGCGGATCATGTCCGACAGACATTGATGAATGCCGACAGCATACACTGTCGGCATTTATCATTGCACAAGCAGTTCTTGTGAACTGCTTGTGCAATGCTGCCCCCTGCAGATTTGCGGCCAATAGGCCGCTAGCAGGGGGTGTCAATCAGCCAGATTGTATTAATTAAAATTAATAAACTTTCATGATTCAGATAGGGCATACAATTTTAAACCACTTTCCAATTGACTTTTATCATTAAATTTGCTTTGTTCCCTTGGTAGTATTTTTAAAAAGCTAAACCTAGGTAGGCTCAAACTGATTTCTAAACTGTTGAAAACCACCTCTTAGCTCAGAGCATTTTGAAAGTTTTTCACAGTAAGACAGTGAAAATTCATTTGCATCATATAGATAACATTGTGCTCACTCCCGTGGAGTTATTTAGGAGTCTGCACTGATTGGCTAAACTGCATGTCTGTCAAAAGCACTGAGATAAGGGGCAGTCTGCAGAGTCTTAAATACAAGATAATCACAGAGGTAAAAAGTATATTAATATAACTGTGTTGGTTATGCAAAACTGGGGAATGGGTAATAAAGGGATTGTCTATCTTTTTAAACATTAACAATTCTGGTGTAGACTGTCCCTTTAAGACTGCTGCTTCATAACTGCTGTTTCCGGCAAGCCTGAAGGCTCGCAAGGAATCAGGGGCCATTCGGCCCTTGATAAATCGGTCCCAAAGTCCTTTATTTGCATACATAAGTACAACATTTGCATGGTCTATGACCACATTTGAATAAAATCCTTAATTTCTCATAGCCAATTAGGTCTCATATCTCTAGTTTTATTGGTACATTTCGCTACTCTATCTCCAATTGCAGGTAACTTTTTAGCTACACATTGGATACCATCCTCAATAACTTTATTATAGCCTGGGCCTGCATAAAGTATAGGTAGATTAATTTTGATGATCTTACATATTTGATCATATTGCTTGTTATATTTAGTTATAAATACACATTTAGAGGTTTAAAAACATTTAAACTTTCATTTCTTAAATATGCTGTATGCGTTCCTCTCTGGATACCTTAGCAACTTTTTTTTTCTTTTTTTTAATTGTTTCATCAAGAAATGATACAGATGAGAAGATACAGCTCGTCTAAGTATATTACGAAAACAAGAGAAAAGTAAAATAAAATAACCAAATAATTTTTTTTTATATTTTTTATTATTCTCCAAAGATTACTGTCAATTGGGAATTCAAGAATCTCGGATTCCGCTTGTGAGAGGGTGGGTAAGTCCGCTTCCGATACATATGTTTCCATTTCTTGTATGTCTTGAGTACTTGCTATTGGTGGGAGGTTATATAACTTCTGGTAATATTCTTTAAATAGTGAGGCTATTCCTTTGCTATCTTGTACATTGGGATGGTCGGGTGTGGAGAGGTTTCTTACATAAGAGTTGAGCATTTT
The DNA here is from genome assembly GCF_027579735.1 of Bombina bombina. Lineage (NCBI taxonomy): Eukaryota > Metazoa > Chordata > Amphibia > Anura > Bombinatoridae > Bombina > Bombina bombina. The sequence continues at coordinate 127,440,465 of NC_069499.1, forward strand.
CTGCTTCAAGGCCCTTGACAACAGTGTCCCCGCTTTGTTTCCCTCCCCGAAAGATAGTTTTTTAAGAAAGAAGGCACGTCTCTGCGCCTCTTTGCTGAAGAATGAGATAAATGTAGATCTGGCCTTAGTCAAATCTCTAAGTAAGCTAGCGTTAGTAGGGGCCAGAGCATGTCTTGTTTCCAAGTTCTGTAGGGTAGCAAGTAGGGCATTATACTCTAATCTTTTGGACTTCACTAACCTTGCCTTGTGTTTAAGGAATTCTCCCCGTATCACTGCTTTATGAGCGTCCCAAAGGGTGGTAGGGGTAATGGATTCAGTTTGATTGAGCGTAAAGTATTCGTTTAAGGATTTCGAGATATGTTCAGACAGGGTAGGGTCTTTAAGAAGGGATTCATCTAGTCTCCAGTGGTACTGTAATAACGGGGCCGAAGGCCATGTAAGTTCTAAAATGATCATGGAATGATCTGACCATGGTGTAGGTTGGATATCGGAGGAAAGCACTAAGTGTAGACTAAGTTGATTTAGAAAAAAGTAGTCGATCCTAGAATGAGACTGAATAGGGTGTGAGAAGAAAGTGTATTTTTTGCTTTGAGAGTGTTGTAGCCTCTAGACATCTATAAGAGATTGGGACTGTAATTTTGAATTTGTTATCCTACGGCTGAATGCTGGTACACTACTGTGGCCCTGTGAACAGTCCATTACTGGGGATAAGGCTAAGTTAAAGTCTCCTGCTATCAATATATTGGAGTAATTTCTAAAAGAAAAAACTAAGGGGACGCGCTATTGTAAAGTGGCAGTGATATGGAATAAATATCCCTTAGTGTCTAGTTCGAATTAATATCTGTAAAAATGTATCTCATAGACAAAAAGTATATATGTTGTGCAAAATGAATATAAATTTGTTATAAAATAACAAGTGTAAAAGCTTATTTCCAATCTGTGGCAATTGGGACAACAGTGGTGCAATAAGAACAAATAGAATATTGCATAGACAACATATACAAAAAACAAGAGGTGTAAAGATTGGAAATATGGATATGTATATATCTCCCAGTGTCCGATATGATAAAAAGTCCAATTCCTAAAAAATTGTGGTTAAGTGTTCAAACAAAAAAACAGTCCACTTCAAAATAAAGGATATAGTGGCAACAAAAGTTCATAACAAAAGGCTTGCTCCGCTTGTATCCAAGGTGTGATGGATCAGGAAATCTAATGAAAAGACAAGGGGCGCCAACATAGTGTGAATCAGTTTACGACAACTGTAAAACAATAATTTGCATAAAATCTACTCACAAGAAGAGTGGCACCTTGAATCAACTAGGTGCGTGCAGGCAGGCTGACATTCAGGACCAGCAGTCAGTACGCTGGAGGTCTCACCCGGGAGACCTGTGGATAAGTAGAGAGAGGTGTAGATGAGATCAGCTGTGGATCGTGTAGTAAGCCGGATCGCCAGTGGAGAAGTTCAAACGGCTGTGTTGATTTTCCCAAAAGTGCTGCTCACACGATCGGACTTACTCCCAAATGAACTGACGATGTCAGTGTAAGGAAAGAGCTGTATAGAATCCAACTGGGTAAAAAACACTGCAAGCAGCAGTATATAAAATAGCAAAGAACCGGGTCTGTATAAAAACAAGGTATTTATTTGCTACGCGTTTATCAGTCCGTAAAGGACCGTTTCCTCAGGCATATACAAAGGTGTTTAACAGGTTACTATTTATACCTGACAATGACCCGGAATCTAATGTGGAGGTCATCTCCATACAATTGACAATAAAGGATTTTTTAAAACCAATACATTAAAAATTGAACAAATATCGATGTTGTGTTAAGCAGCATTCAGAGAACCTGTGCATATCATGTAATTCCCAAAAGAAACATATACCTATAACCAAAAACCGCATACATTCACATTAATGAGTGACACCTGTGATGACGTTTTTTTAAAAGTGCATGGCCCAAATATATATTCTAAAAATGTGATTCGATTCTGTTCTTTTTATTGCAGCTATAGTTTCGTCTACTGTAATTTCTAGATTAACTATTTGAAGTGCCTTTCTAGAGAGTTTAAGTAAGCTAATTTTTTGCCAGAATCTCTCTTTCTCCGATTTATTAATAGTCTCTGCAGAGTATAGCTTCTGATAAAATTTAAAAAAGCCTGCCGGATTTCAGAGCCTTTTGTGTATTGATTAGCCCCCACATTTATTGAAGAAATAATATTCTTATTCTTTCTAGCTGTTAAAATTTTTGTAAATACTTAGCTGAGATCCCCTAATACCCCTGGAAAAAATTCTAGATTTCATATCTTCAGAAGCCCATTTTTCTTTCAAATAAACTTCCCTTTCAAGTTTTGCCTTAGTATAGTTATTCCAAGAAATTGTGTTTGGATTATTTAGATAGCGACTATACATATTTTTAAGTATGTTTGCTAGCTGTATTTCCCTAGATTTGGATTTCCTTTTCACCTTGACCATATAGGCTTTGATTTAACCTCTAAGTTAGAACAGTTTTCCCTGCTTCCCAAAAAATCTCAGTCTTATGAATGTATGTATAATTTAGATTACAATATTCACGCCATCTATCAATAAGCCAATTAGAAAACCGGCAATTATTACTCATGTAGCTAGGAAACCGAAATATTTGTAGGTATATTAATTTTTAAAGTGATAAAAGCATTATCTGATAATATGATCTCAGTGATACTAGACTCAATATCCAATAGTAAGAGCTTATCAATCATCTATCAAGAACAGATCAAGCCTGGTGACATTTTTATATGATTTAGATTCGCACGTATAATTGTGCATATCTGGATGCTGTAATCTCCATACATCCTTCAACTTTAAAGCCTTACAAAATTCCTTTAAAAATGTATCTTCCTGTTGGTATAGTAAGGACTTTTTTGGCGGAATTTGTCCATTTCTGGATGCATTGACATATTAAAATCGCCCGCAATAATTACGTTCTGGTCTAGAAAAGGTACCAACTTATTTTTAAGTTTATTACAAAATTTACTTTCTTTCATGTAATTAGCAAGAGTCCATGAGCTAGTGACGTATGGGATATACATTCCTACCAGGAGGGGCAAAGTTTCCCAAACCTCAAAATGCCTATAAATACACCCCTCACCACACCCACAAATCAGTTTTACAAACTTTGCCTCCTGTGGAGGTGGTGAAGTAAGTTTGTGCTCCGCCTCAAAGGATTACAGCTCATTCTACTAGGTCAGTTTCTACTTCCTTGGCGTTTAGGAATGAAGCTTCGGTTGATCAGATTTGCAAAGCAGCCACTTGGTCTTCTTTGCATACTTTTACTAAATTCTACCATTTTGATGTGTTTTCTTCTTCTGAAGCAGTTTTTGGTAGAAAAGTACTTCAGGCAGCTGTTTCAGTTTGATTCTTCTGCTTATAATTTTAGTTTTTTTCATTATAAGATTTAAACTTTGTTTTGGGTGTGGATTTTTTTCAGCGGAATTGGCTGTCTTTATTTTATCCCTCCCTCTCTAGTGACTCTTGCGTGGAAGATCCACATCTTGGGTAGTCATTATCCCATACGTCACTAGCTCATGGACTCTTGCTAATTACATGAAAGAAAACATAATTTATGTAAGAACTTACCTGATAAATTCATTTCTTTCATATTAGCAAGAGTCCATGAGGCCCACCCTTTTTTGTGGTGGTTATGATTTTTTTGTATAAAGCACAATTATTCCAATTCCTTATTTTTTTATGCTTTCGCACTTTTTTCTTATCACCCCACTTCTTGGCTATACGTTAAACTGATTTGTGGGTGTGGTGAGGGGTGTATTTATAGGCATTTTGAGGTTTGGGAAACTTTGCCCCTCCTGGTAGGAATGTATATCCCATACGTCACTAGCTCATGGACTCTTGCTAATATGAAAGAAATGAATTTATCAGGTAAGTTCTTACATAAATTATGTTATTTAATTTATTAGGGCCATACACATTGTACAGGTGTCAGGGTGCCAGGAATCAGACTGAGACGAGAAGTGCAAAAATAATCACACCTTTATTAATAGCAAAAAATAATAAAAAGTCCACAAGTCAAATAACAAGCCAGGAGTCAAAACCAGAGCTGGTAGTCAGACGAGCTGAGTCAGGAGCCAAAGCGAATAGTTAGACGAGCCGAGTCAGGAGCCAAAGCAAGTAGTCAGACGAGCCGGAATCATGAACAAGGAGAACATCAGAGTCAGGAACTAGCCAGGGATCAGGAACCAGGAGGGACGTCAGACAGCCAGGTAATACACAGGAACTGGAACTCTCACAAACAGGTCTGAGACAACGCAAGGGCAAAGCATACTGAACAGAGGCCCTTTAAATAATAAGTGATGACATCACAATTCTGAGACTGCAACCTGTCTCACATGGATGATGTACACCAGTCTGGCCATAAAAGGACATGCAGGAAATGAGCAGCATCACACACTATGCAACAGAGTCAGCAAGAGAGGTGAGTAAAATGGCTGCCAGCAGCACATGGCAAACAAAGCAGGGAAAAAACCCTGACAGTACCCTCCCCTCAAATACCCCTCCCCCGCGGGAGGACAAAAGGCTTATTGGGGAAACGGGCATGGAAGGCACGGAGGAGGGCAGGAGCATGAACATCAGAGGAGGGAACCCATGAACTCTCCTCCGGACCGTAGCCCCTCCAGTGAACCAAATACTGTACGTGGCCCCTGGACATACGAGAGTCAATAATGCTGCTGACCTCATATTCTTCATGGTTGTCAACAAAGATAGGACGGGGACGAGGCAACACAGTGGTAAACCGATTAGAGACCAATGGTTTCAAGAGGGAGACATGAAAAACATTGGAGATGCGCATTGCAGGAGGAGGTCAAGAGCGTAGGCCACAGGATTGACCCTTTGGAGTATTCAAAGAGGGCCAACATAACGGGGAGCCAGTTTATTGGAAGGCACATGAAGATTCAAGTTGCGGGAGGACAGCCAAAACCCTGTCACCAACCTGGTAGGAAGGCGTGGGTAGACGCCTACAATCAGCCTGGAACTTTTAGCGCTGCATAGAACGATGAAGGCAATCCTGAATCTGCACCCACGTGGAAAGGAGTTGCCAGAGATGTTCCTCCAAAGCCGGAATACCCTGAGACATGAATGAATCGGGCAGCAAGGATGGTTGAAACCCATAATTCGCCATGAACGGGGATAACATTAATAGCACTATTACGAGCAAACTCTGCCCAAGGTAACAGTTCAGACCAATTATTGTGGTGATCTGAGACATAGCAACGGAGGAACTGGTCAAGAGCTCAAATAGACCGTTCCGCAGCCCCATTGGATTGAGGGTGATATGCCGAGGAGAAGGAAAGCTGGATCCCCATTTGAGCACAAAAAGAACGCCAAAATCTGGAGACGAACTGGCTACCCCAGTCCGACACTATATCCTTGGGTAATCCATGTAAATGGAAGACCTCCCGGGCAAAAATTGAAGCAAGCTCCTGAGCGGTAGGCAGCTTCTTCAAGGGAATGCAATGTGACATTTTAGAAAAACGGTCAACCACCATAAGAATAACAGTATTGCCATTGGAAACAGGGAGCTCGACAATGAAGTCCATGGAAAGATGTGTCCAAGGACGCTCACCATTAGCAATAGGTTGAAGAAGACCCACAGGAAGGCGTCGAGGAGTCTTATTCTGTGCACAAATGGAGCAGGGGGCAACATACGCAGCAACATCAGAACGAAGACCTGGCCACCAGAATTGTTGAGTGACAGAACAAATCATTTGGTTCTTGCCTGGGTGACCTGCGGCTTTAGGATAGTGGTAAGTTTGCAAAGGTTTAGTTCGAAGATTCTCAGGAACAAAACACTTACCACTAGGTTTCTCAGGAGGTGCATTGGTTTGTGCAGCCAGGATCTCCTCCCCCAAGGGAGAAGTCAAATTAGTACGTATGGTAGCCAAAATATGGTCAGGAGGTATAACTGGAGTAGGTACAGACTCCTCCTTGGACAGAGGTGAAAATTGTCGAGAGAGGGCATCAGCCCTAACATTCTTACTACCAGGCAGGTAGGAGACCACATAATTAAACCGAGACAAAAATAGCGCCCATCTAGCCTGTCGGGGTGACAAACGTTTTGCTTCAGATAGATAAGTTAAATTCTTGTGTTCAGTAAGAATGAACACTGGTACGCTAGTACTCTCGAGAAGATGCCTCCATTCCTTGAGTGCCAAAATTATGGCCAGTAATTCCCTGTCACCAATTTCATAATTGCACTCTGCTGGAGACAATTTCTTAGAGAAGAAACCGCACGGATGCAAGAAACTGTCAGGCGTAGGACGTTGAGACAAGAGGGCACCTACTACAGTCTCAGATGCATCGACCTCAAGAATGAAAGGCAGGGCAGGGTTAGGATGAGCCAGAACTGGAGCGGCAGCAAAGGAAGTCTTAAGACTATCAAAGACCTTAATGGCAGTAGGTGATCAATGGAGTGGATCCTTCTCTTTACGGGTCATGTCTGTGATAGATTTGACCAAGGAAGAAAAGTTTTTAATAAACTTTCTATAGTAATTGGCGAACCCCAAAAAACATCAAATAGACTGAAGACCAACTGGGTGAGGCCACTGCAGAACTGCAGACAACTTGTCAGGATCCATGGAGAACCCTGCAACGGAGATAACATAACCTAGGAAGGTTACTTGAGTCTGATGGAACATTTCTCGAGTTTACAAAACAGGCCGTTCTCATGTAGTCTCTGAAGAACCGTGTAACATCAGAACGATGAGCCTCAAGCGTGGGTCAGTGTATGAGAATGTCGTCTAAATACACCACAACACACTGTTACAACATATATCGTAGGACATCATTAATAAATTCCTGGAAAACAGCAGGAGCATTACATACGCCAAAGGGCATTACAAGATACTCATAATGCCCGCTCCTGGTGTTAAATGCTGTTTTCCATTCGTAGCCCTCCTTGATCCTAACAAGATTGTACGCTCCTCTCAAATCAAGCTTAGAAAAGACCGTAGCGCCATTGAGGTGGTCAAAGAGTTCCGTAATGAGTGGAATAGGGTAAGCATTCTTAATGGTAACATGATTAAGACCCCTATAATTGATGCATGGTCTTAACTCGCCATACTTTTTCTTCACAAAGAAGAAGCCAGCCCCTGCAGGAGAGCAGGATTTGCGGATTATCCCCCGCAACAGAGCATCAGCAGCATACTCCTCCATAGCACAATTCTCAGTAATAGACAGAGAGTAAACCCGGCCCTGAGGAGGAATGGCTCCGGGTTGCAGGTCTATGGCACAATCGTAAGACCGGTGAGGAGGCAACGTACCAGCACGCACCTTGTCAAAAACCTCTAGGAAATCTCGGTACTCCTCTGGCAATTGAGATACTCAAGAAGTGCACAATACTTTAACTGGTTTCCGAAGACAAGTGGAAATACATTGCAAAGACCCTGACAAAATTTCAGACCTGCGCCAGTCGAGACTGGGATTGTGCTTTTGGAGCCAGGGATAACCCAAAACAACTGGAAAATGCAGAGAATTTATCACCTGAAACTGGAGGGTTTCAAAATGGAGAGCCCCAACAGCCATGGATAACAGAGCGGTCTCGCGAGTAACGAGTGTGAGCTGAAGGGGCCTGCCATCAATGGACTCAATAGCACGCGGAACCGAGGCAAAACAGGAATGGAGTGCTTTGATACAAAAGCACTGTCAATGAAATAGCCCACAGCACCGGAGTCAACAAGAGCCTGGGTGACTATGGAGGAGTCCACCCAGGAAAGGACAACCGTGACCAAAGGTTTCTCCTTTAGCATTTCCGGGGACGAGGATAAACCACCCAAGGTCTGCCTCCGACAGGACCTTAGGTGTGAGCGTTTTTCCGGCAGTGTAGGACAAGACTTCAAAAGGTGGCCCTGTAACCCACAATAGAGGCAGAGCCCCTCCCTCCTCCTAAATGCCCTCTCCACCGCGTAGAGACGCGTGAATCCCAACTGCATTGGCTCAGCAGTACCTGGTGACTCGGGACCAGGAGGCATGGGAGGAGAGGGAGGCATGGGTGGGAATGAACACGTAGGAGACAACAGAACAGGAGGCTTCCGCAAGCGCTCCTTGAAAGAGGGCCTCTCTCTGACTCTGATGTCAATTAGGATCAAAAAAGACACCAAAGCCTCAAGATCCTCTGGTAAATCTCTAGCAGCAACTTCGTCTTTAATCGCATCAGAGAGCCCATGAAAGAAGGCGGCAACAAGGGCTTCATTGTTCCAACCTACCTCTGCGGCAAGCGTATAGAACTCAATGGCATACTGAGCAACAGATCTCATACCTTGCTGAATGGACATGAGTCGTTTAGCAGCAGAGGGGGAGCAAGCTGGAACATCAAATACCCTTCGAAAGGAGGCCACAAATTCAGGGTAATTTGAAATCACAGGTTTATTAGTCTCCCACAAGGGATTAGCCCAGGCAAGAGCTGTGTCAGACAGTAACGAGATGAGAAATCCCACCTTAGCTCTGTCAGAGAAAAATGCCTGCGGTAACATCTCAAAGTAAATACGGAATAGAAATATATAGGCGCTCTACGTAAGTCACACAGAATCCCAAAATAATGTAAAAGGATAAAAACAACAGAGGTAATAGTTATCTATATAAAGCTGTAAGTAATACTAACCGGCTTATTTATGTTGAAAACTAAGCTCGTATATAAAAATTCGATTGAGCTCATATATACCTTGTTTTTATATCATATATTATATTCTGCTATTATGCTAAGGAGATATACAACCTGATGTCCAAGGAAGGAAATGGGTCTGTCCAGAAAATACTAATAAAATATTGATTTGTCACAGTTCACTTGGGTTTATTTTCCTTTTTTCCTTGTTAGTAGATCACAATAAAGTGTTACACACTGCAGGCAAAGTTTCCAATATTAAGTAAGCTTGTGTCGGGTGCTGCTCTTTGATCTGTTGCCTCTTGTGCTTCAGATGAAAAATGCAGAAATCTAAGAAAAAAAGAAAAAGCGCATCCTCCGATTCAAGTGATAGAATTTATTAACAACAAAATAAGCGCTAACAATATGCACTTACAAGATTAAAAATGAATTGAGCCTGTAGAGTAACCTTTCCAGCTGCCGCTGAAAGAGACTGTCTTAAGCTTCCTCCCAAAAGCACCGCTCACACCTGCAATCCTGTAATCTCAGTATGCGGTTCGTTTTTCACCCTGAAGTGTCATCCAAGTCTGTGACGGGTAACAGCGGGTTGGTCGGTTGTAAAGACAGAGTTCCTTATCCGAAGTTTAATGAGAATGTTAGTCCTTGATCCTCAACGCGTTTCCCCCGACGCCGGTCGGGCTTTCTCAAGAGGTGATAGTTTGGTTTGATGACTGAGCACTCGCGGGCTTTTTTTGATTTGTAACAATAACGCCCCCAGGTTGGAACAACCAATCAGTGCGGTCTCAGTAGTGACGTTGCCGGAGACTGTCCGAACTCCGGTATTAAGCACAGTCTGTTATCTAAAATTGTCTCTAAGCTTTACATATGATTCCACACAATAGTAGCCTTCTGTTATAATAATATCAATAACATTCCATTATATATACACTTCAACAAAGTATCTAAATTTGGCATAGGAAACATATGAACAAAGAACAATGCAGAACAAAGTATCTTAAAAGTTACGATAAGAAAATCATATACTAATACATTTTCAAAATAATACTATAATGCATATAAACACTCAAATACCAAAATATATCGTGAGTTCTAAAATTGATAAAAAATTAATTAATTAATAACTGTATGATCTGTCATAATGACTTTAATAGAGACGATATTAGAAAATTCTGATTATACACTTAATACCTAATAATTAATATTCCTATCTTAATCTATTTATTTTAAAACTCGCCTATACTTATTTAAAATGTTTTAAAATTAGATTAAAAAATGGAAAAGATTCAGTTTAAAACCCTAAAATTTATATTAGATCTATCTGATTGTGTCTCGATCACATAAAAGCCTTTCCTATGCCAAATTTAGATACTTTGTTGAAGTGTATATATAATGGAATGTTATTGATATTATTATAACAGAAGGCTACTATTGTGTGGAATCATATGTAAAGCTTAGAGACAATTTTAGATAACAGACTGTGCTTAATACCGGAGTTCGGACAGTCTCCGGCAACGTCACTACTGAGCCCGCACTGATTGGTTGTTCCAACCTGGGGGCGTTATTGTTACAAATCAAAAAAAGCCCGCGAGTGCTCAGTCATCAAACCAAACTATCACCTCTTGAGAAAGCCCGACCGGCGTCGGGGGAAACGCGTTGAGGATCAAGGACTAACATTCTCATTAAACTTCGGATAAGGAACTCTGTCTTTACAACCGACCAACCCGCTGTTACCCGTCACAGACTTGGATGACACTTCAGGGTGAAAAACGAACCGCATACTGAGATTACAGGATTGCAGGTGTGAGCGGTGCTTTTGGGAGGAAGCTTAAGACAGTCTCTTTCAGCGGCAGCTGGAAAGGTTACTCTACAGGCTCAATTCATTTTTAATCTTGTAAGTGCATATTGTTAGCGCTTATTTTGTTGTTAATAAATTCTATCACTTGAATCGGAGGATGCGCTTTTTCTTTTTTTCTTAGATCTCAAAGTAAATGCCCACCTGGTTCAAAAACCCTCTTCACTGAATAGGATCTCTCGCTGAGGTAGAGGTGCAGAACCGGACATGCTCCTGGTAGGACTAGGAAACAGGAGCAGCCATAACTTGCGGAACACTTTGGTCCAAATGTGCAGTGCGAGTCAGCAGGGTTTGCAGGGCTAGTGCAAATTGATCCAAGCGGTGATCCTGTACATCCATCCTGGAAATGATGTACACCAGTCTGGCCATAAAAGGGCATGCAGAAAATGAGCAGCATCACACACTATGCACCAGAGTCAGCAAGAGAGGTAAGTAAAATGACTGCCAGCAGCACATGGCAAACAAAGCAGGGAAAAAACCCTGACAACAGGGACCAAATCTTTTTCTCAATCTCTACCTGAACTATCGAATAACGCCCCATTTGGTCTAATTCTTGATTTATTATGTTATAAGCTATTTTTTTGATAAAGCGAATAGCCACTCCACATTTACTTTTGATACATGGTGTCGCTAAAATTTCCGCTATCCACCCTGTTTATAATTTAGGAATTTCAATGAAACATAATATCTGCATTTTGTTGTTTTGAAAGTTTTAAAATATTTTTCCATTTAATAGGGGAGGTAATCCCCCCTACATTCCACGACACAATATTAAATGGTGTACCCATATATTGTAACTAGATACGGTACCAGTCTGTAAAGAACTTGAGGATGGGAAGAGGAAGAGGATGGATGGGGGAAAGAAAAAAAAAAAAAAAGAAACGGAAGGAAGGAAAATTAGAATGGAGATTTTTTTTATCCCCTTAAACAACACAAACCAAATATAAACATCACCATACACAGTAACATTAAAACATTTAGGGGCCTATTTATCATTGTGCGAGCATACATGATCAGATATTGCGGATCATGTCCGCTGCACATCGATAAATGCCGACAGCATACGCTCTCAGCATTTATCATTGCACCAGCAGTTCTGTTGAATTGCTAGTGCAATGCCACCCCCTGCAGATTCGTGGCCAATCGGCCGCCAGCAGGGGGTGTCAATCAACCCGATCGTATTCAAACAGGTTGATTTCCGGTGATGTCTGTCCGCCGCCTCAGAGCAGACGGACTGGTTATGGAGAAGGCTTGCCAGAAACACAGGGCATCAAGTTCCATACAAAGCTTGATAAGTATGCCCCTTAAGCTTCATCATAACTCCCATTATAATCTGACATTGGCATACATTTATACCTACTTTCTTATCAAAAACCATGATATTCTTTAGACGTTGATATTGTTATTTGAACAGAATATTTTAGCATTTTAGCATTTAGAATTAATTATAAATGGATCCTCAGTTCTATCAATTATTATTTTCGCTGGGTATCTTAAACTAGCTTTAAATCCAGCTTTGATTATATTTATGCAGAATGGTGCCATACCCTTTCTTTTTGTTGCGGTCTCTGACAAGTAATCTTGAAAGATATATAGCTATATCATTAATTTATTTCACTTCCTATACTGTCAAATTACTTTGATCTTGTCTTGGAAATGAAGGTACTTGATCATAACCATCCTAGGCCGAAGGTTCCCATCTGGATAGCTCTTATTTGTACCTGTCCTGTGGGCTCTTTCTACCTGTAATCTCTCTCCATGGAGTTGTATGCCTAATAGTTGTGTTAAAGTATTAGCTGCGAATGTAATTAAATCTTTGAAATCACTAGTTTCCAGAAGCACCACAATCCGTATATTGTTACGTCGAGATCGATCTTCTAGATCCTCAACTTTGGCTTGTAACATTTTTATTGTGTCTAAACATTTTTTATTAATTGTTTCTTGTGCTTATCCTCTAGTTCAGAAACTCTCATCTCCACTTCTGAAATCCTACTGGAAAACTATCTTATCTCTGAGGCCAAACTGGCTATTTCTTGTTTTACTGAATCAAACTGGGGCATTATTAATTCTGCTAACTGATTAAACATTGTATGTGGGTCTAGACTATTACTAGTTACAGCTTGTGACTCTAGTGTACCCTTTGAAGATGTGTCATGTGTAATTTTTGACTTTTTGAAGCCTATTTATCAAGCCGTCAACTGCAAATACGCTGGAATTCCGCAGCGCAATTGTGGCGAGCCTGATTCAACATATTTATCAAAGCCTACAGACCAGCAAAAGTTGAAATTTGTGACGTAACATATGATCCGACGGTCTCAGTCAGACACAGATCAATGCTTATGTCATTACAGATGTTCCGAATACAAATTCGGCACTATCTGAAAACTTTTGCCATTTATCCAACTTCTAACAGGTACGCTTGCCACTATTCCGGCCCAGCGTACCTGGTTTTCAATCCGCCACCCTGGAGGCCGCCGATGCCATAGGAATCAATGGGAGTCTGAAAGCAGCGAAAGCTCATGTTCGCTGCTGCCCGATATCCCATTGATTTCTATGCTAGAATAAAAGTTATGTTTACACCTAATACCCTAACATAAGCCCCGACATTGCCGCCACCTACATAATGTTATTAACCCCTATCCCGTTGCTCCCTGACACCACCGCAACTAAATAAATATATTAACCCCTATTCTGCCGCTCCCGGACCTCACCGCAACTAAATAAATATATTAACCCCTATCCTGCCGCTCCCGGAGCCCACCGCAACTCTAATAAAGTTATTAACCACCTATCCCTCCGCTCCCGGAGCACACGGCAACTAACTAAATGTATTAACCCCTAAACCCCTGGCCTCCCACATCACTACCACTTACTAAACCTATTAACCCCTAAACCGCCAGCCCCCTACATCGCCATAAACTAAATTAAGCTATTAACCCCTAAACCTAACAACCCGCTAACTTTACATTAAATATTAACTCATCCCTATCTTATAATAAATTTAAATTTACCTTTAGAATTAAAATAAACTATATTAAACTATTAATTAACCTACCCTAAATATTATCCTACAATAACATTAGCATGAGAGAGAAAAGCGCAAAACACCAGATCTCTGTGCAGCGTTAAAAACACCTTTAATTAACTATAAAGTAATACACTCACAAGATAAAAAACATATATATGCATGTAGTGCATCAATGAGCACAAACATATATCACCATATCTCCTGTTATCCTCCGTTCCTTTTCTTTTTCTTTCAGGAAACCACAGGAAGGTCAAATAGTATCCGTATATGTGTAGTAAATAATATAGTATATTAAGTCCCAAATATGTCCAATATGTCCAATCGGTATATGCAAGATAAAAGGACTTACTGAAACATCTTTTGTGGAACGGTGACCCTCGGCTTTCTCGTGCCCTGCATATTCAACCTGTAGGGTACGGAAGCCTCACTGGGACCCAATTCCTTCTAAATCGGAAGTTCCGCCTGACAGCCAAGCAACAGCTAATTGTAGCTCAACGCGCGTTTCATTCCGTAATCGGCGGAACTTTTTCAAGAGTCTACAGCTTGCCCTCTATACAGAGATTTTATACACCTAGGATTCTTCTCTGATACTCCTATATCTAGTGTTGTAGAGGGCGCTAATTACAATATACAATGTATGAACATATTTCGTATGGCTAAGTCTCGCTCTTTTTCAAAGCCTATTCATAAGGGAAAACCCATTTACATATATAATACGAGTTCTTAGCTGGTGACTAAGTAGTTATTAAAACACTCAAAACACTCATAATAAATAAATAACCATAACATGTTTTCCTAAAAACATATTAAAAATTAATGTCCAAAAACATATATTAAAATGAATATATATATATATAAAACATAAAATATATATATAAAATATTAACCTAAAAAAGAGAATTTTTTTTATATAAAAACTGTTGAACTATTATAGGATAACATTGTTGTAAACAAATTCATATAGACATAGCGTAACATATAGTTTATAGAAACCTAGAAAGATCAATCATAGTATCCTCAACCTATATGGCCGTATGTCCATTATTCTAAAACAATTCATATAATAAGTAAGGAAAGTTAAAAAAGTTAAAAGATTCCTGAAGGATACTCCCTGACAAATCTCTTTAAAAAACTCCTAAAAACATAATTTATAATAGTAATTGATTCCGATTCATATAATGATTAAATACTGATAAATCTATATTGATAATTTAAATGTAAGAACTACCCTAAAAATGCTTGTATGTCAATATCAATATTTAGTCCCCTAGGTGATAAAGAATCCAATATTTTTTAATCCAAAATGTCTCCTGTTGTCTCAATTTTAATAACCTATTCGTATCCCATTTGTTAATCGGTATATGTTCTATAATTCTAATTTCTAGATTTTTTGGATCTTGATTATGGATTTTTTTAAAATGTGCTGGGACACTGTGATTCTCCATACCTGTAGTGATATTTGTAAGGTGTTCCCTCAACCGGTATTTTATCTTGCGTTTTGTCCTGCCTATCTAAATTAAATTGCAGGAACAATTTAACTGGTAAACCACATATGAAGAAGTGCAGGGACATCTATCCTTACATTGAAAGCTCTCTGATCTATCTGCATTATTAAACACTTTATGATCTTTACTGATATGAGGACATATCACACAGTTCTTAACCTTACATTTATAAAGGCCTGGGGATATACCCAACCATTGTAAAGGTTCTTTAGTTTTTTTCGGTCCCCTTAATTTAGTGGGTGCTAGATAATTTTTAATATCTTTATTTTTCCTAAATCTAATTTCTGGTTGGGGTCCCAGGTTTTTTTTGAGAATAGGATCTAAACTTAAAACCTGCCAATGTTTTTTAAGGATATTTAAGGGGACCGAAAAAGGCTAAAGAACCTTTACAATGGTTGGGTATATCCCCAGGCCTTTATAAATGTAAGGTTAAGAACTGTGTGATGTGTCCTCATATCAGTAAAGATCATAAAGTGTTTAATAATGCAGATAGATCAGAGAGCTTTCAATGTAAGGATAGATGTACCTGCACTTCTTCATTTGTGGTTTTGTGGTTTACCAGTTAAATTGTTCCTGCAATTTAATTTACATAGGCAGGACGAAACGCAAGATAAAATACAGGTTGAGGGAACACCTTACAAATATCACTACAGGTATGGAGAATCACAGTGTCCCAGCACGTTTAAAAAAAATCCATAATCAAGATCCAAAAAGTCTAGAAATTAGAATTATAGAACATATACCGATTAACAAATGGGATACGAATAGGTTATTAAAATTGAGACAACAGGAGACACTTTGGATTAAAAAATTGGATTCTTTATCCCCTAGGGGACTAAATATTGATATTGACATACAAGCATGTTTAGGGTAGTTCTTACATTTAAATTATCAGTATAGATTTATCAGTATTTAATCATAATATGAATCGGAATCAATTACTACTATTATATAAATTATGTTTTTAGGAGTTTTTTAAAGAGATTTGTCAGGGAGTATCCTTCAAGAATCATTTAACTTTTTTAACTTTCCTTACTTATTATATGAATTGTTTTAGAATAATGGACATACGGCCATATAGGTTGAGGATACTATGATTGATCTTTCTAGGTTTCTATAAACTATATGTTACGCTATGTCTATATGAATTTGTTTACAACAATGTTATCCTGTAATAGTTCAACAGTTTTTATATAAAAAACAATTCTCTTTTTTAGGCTAATATTTTCAATATATATTTTATGTTTTATATATATATATATTAATTTTAATATATGTTTTTGGACATTAATTTTTAATATGCTTTTAGGAAAACATGTTATGGTTATTTATTTATTATGAGTGTTTTGAGTGTTTTAATAACTACTTAGTCACCAGCTAAGAACTTGTATTATATATGTAAATGGGTTTTCCCTTATGAATAGGCTTTGAAAAAGAGCGAGACTTAGCCATACGAAATATGTTCATACATTGTATATTGTAATTAGCGCCTTCTACAACACCGGATATAGGAGTATCAGAGAAGAATCCTAGGTGTATAAAATCTCTGTATAGAGGGCAAGCTGTAGACTCTTGAAAAAGGTCCGCCGATTACGGAACGAAACGCGCGTTGAGCTACAATTAGCTGTTGCTTGGCTGTCAGGCGGAACTTCCGCTTTAGGAGGAATTTGGTCCCAGTGAGGCTTCCATACCCTACAGGTTGAATACGCAGGGCGCGAGAAAGCCGAGGGTCACCGTTCCACAAAAGATGTTTCAGTAAGTCCTTTTATCTTGCATATACCGATTGGACATATTGGACATATTTGGGACTTAATATACTATTTTATTTACTACACATATACGGACACTATTTGACCTTCCTGTGGTTTCCTGAAAGAAAAAGAAAAGGAACGGAGGATAACAGGAGATATGGTGATATATGTTTGTGCTCATTGATGCACTACATGCATATATATGTTTTTTATCTTGTGTATTACTTTATAGTTAATTAAAGGTGTTTTTAACGCTGCACAGAGATCTGTTTTTTTGCGCTTTTCTCTCTCATGCTACAGTTTTTCAATCCTGGTGGATCGTTTTTGGGAAAGCTTTCCTTTAGAAGAGCTGCATAACACTTTATCCTTTACCATACCCTTGGAGAACGAACTTTTATTGTGCCATCTTGGGGATATCCACGGATCATCTAAGGGAAAAAAAAGGACAGTATCGCTTTTGTTTGCACATATACACATATCATCAATATATGTTGTATCTATAACCATTTTGTATTTTTAATCTTTTAATTTCCTGAATTGTTATTCACTATCATTTGGGTGTTATATATATATATATATATATATATATATATATATATACCTATTTTATATAATATATATATATTAAATCCTCCATTTAAGCGCTGAATATCTATTTGTTTCCTACAATTACATTAAACTATATTAAACTATTAAGTAACCTACCCTAACTATTATACTAAAACTACATTAAACTACAAATTAAATTAACTATATTACATATTTAAAAACCTAACCCTACTCAAATTATTTAAATCTACAATAAAGAATTACTAAGTTACAAAAAAATAACAACTAAGTTACACAAAATAAAAAACACTGTTACACAAAATAAAAAAAACACTAAGTTACACAAAATAATAAACACTAAGTTACACAAAATAAAAAATAAATTAAATATTTAAACTAATTACACCTAATCTAATAGCCCTATCAAAATATTAAAGCCCCCCAAAATAAAAAAAACCCTAGCCAACAATAAACTACCAATGGCCCTTAAAAAGGCCTTTTGCGGGGCATTGCCCCAAAGAAATCAGCTCTTTTCCCTGTAAAATAAAATACAAACACCCCCCGAACAGTAAAACCCACCACCCACACAACCAAACCCCCTAAATAAAAACCTATCTAAAAAACCTAAGCTCCCCATTGCCCTGAAAAGGGCATTTGTATGGGCATTGCCCTTAAAAGGGCATTTAGCTCTTTTTCCGCCCAAAGTCTCTAACCTAAAATTATAACCCACCCAATAAACCCTTAAAAAAACCTAACACTAACCCCCGAAGATCCACTTACAGTTTTCGAAGACCCGACATCCATCCTCATCCAAGCGGCAGAAGTCCTCAGCGAAGCCGGCAGAAGTCTTCATCCAAGTGGGCCGATTGCAACAGCCAATAGGATTTTTTCCACCTTAATTCCAATTGGCTGATAGAATTCTATCAGCCAATCGGAATGTAAGAGAAGACCATCTTGGATGACGTCATTTAAAGGAAACTTCATTCTTCAGCGGCGATCGTAAGAAGAGGATGCTCCGTGCTGGATGTCTTGAAGATGGAGCCTCTCAGCGCCAGATGGATGAAGATAGAAGATACCGTCTGGATGAAGACTTCTGCCCGGTTGGATGAAGACTTCAGCCCGCTTGGATGAAGACTTCTGCCGGCTTCGCTGAGGACTTCTGCCGCTTGGATGAGGACGGATGTCGGGCCTTCGAAAATTGTAAGTGGATCTTTGGGGGTTAGTGTTAGTTTTTTTTTAAGGGTTTATTGGGTGGATTTTAATTTTAGGTTAGGGACTTTGGGCGGAAAAAGTGCTAAATGCCCTTTTAAGGGCAATGCCCATACAAATGCCCTTTTCAGGGCAATGGGGAGCTTAGGTTTTTTAGATAGGTTTTTATTTGGGGGATTTGGTTGTGTGGGTGGTGGGTTTTACTGTTGCGGGGGGGGGGGGTTGTATTTTATTTTACAGGGAAAATAGCTGATTTCTTTGGAGCAATGCCCTGCAAAAGGCCATTTTAAGGACCATTGGTAGTTTATTGTAAGCTAGGTTTTTTTTTTATTTTGGGGAGGGACTTTTTTATTTTGATTACTATTAGATTAGGTGTAATTAGTTTAAATATTTTATAATTTATTTTTTATTTTTTGTAACTTAGTTTTTATTATTTAGTGTAACTTAGTGTTTTTTATTTTGTGTAACTTAGTGTTTTTTATTTTGTGTAACATAGTTGTTATTTTTTGTAACTTAGTCATTCTTTATTGTAGATGTAAATAATTTGAGTAGGGTTAGGTTTTTAAATATGTAATATAGTTAATTTACGGCTAGATTTAAGAGTTCTGCGGCTAAAGGGGTGCGTTAGCTACGCGTGCTTTTTTACCCCTGCACCTTTTAAACAACGCTGGTATTTAGAGATGTCTGAAGGGCTGCGTTAGGCTCCAAAAAGGGAGCATACAGGCATATTTATCGCCACTGCAACACTAAATACCAGCGGTGCTTACGGACGCGGCCAGCTTCCAAAACGTGCTCGTGCACGATTCCCCCATAGGAAACAATGGGGCAGTTTGAGCTGAAAAAAACCCTGCACCTAGCACCCTAACATGTACCCTGAGTCTAAACACCCCTAACCTTACACTTATTAACCTCTAATCTGCCGCCCCCGCTATCGCTGACCCCTGCATATTATTTTTAACCCCTAATCTGCCGCTCCGTACACCGCTGCAACCTACGTTATCCCTATGTACCCCTAATCTGCTGCCCCTAACACCGCCGACCACTATATTATATTTATTAACCCCTAATCTGCTGCCCCCAATGTTGCCGACACCTACCTACAATTATTAACCCCTACTCTGCCGACCGGACCTCACCGCTACTATAATAAATGTATTAACCCCTAAAGCTAAGTCTAACCCTAACACTAACACCCCCCTAAGTTAAATATAATTTTATTCTAACGAAATAAAATAATTCTTATTAAATAAATTATTCCTATTTAAAGCTAAATACTTACCTGTAAAATAAACCCTAATATAGCTACAATATAAATAATAATTATATTGTAGCTATTTTAGGATTTATAATTATTTTACAGGCAACTTTGTATTTATTTTAACTAGGTACAATAGCTATTAAATAGTTAATAACTATTTAATAGTTACCTAGTTAAAATAATTACAGAATTACCTGTAAAATAAATCCTAACCTAAGTTACAATTAAACCTAACACTACACTATCAATAAATAAATTAAATAAACTACCTACAATTATCTACAATTAAATCAACTAAACTAAATTACAAAAAAAATTTTTTTTTACAAAAAATAAAAAAAGATTACAAGAATTTTAAACTAATTACACCTACTCTAAGCCCCCTAAAAAAATACCAAAGCCCCCCAAAATAAAAAAAATGCCCTACCCTATTCTAAAATAAAAATTGTAAAGCTCTTTTACCTTACCAGCCCTTAAAAGGGCCTTTTGCGGTGCATGCCCCAAAGAAAACAGCTCTTTTGCATTTAAATAAACATACAATACCCCCCCCCAACATTACAACCCACCACCCACATACCCCTAATCTAACCCAAACACCCCTTAAAAAACCTAACACTAAGCCCCTGAAGATCTTCCTACCTTGTCTTCACCACGCCGGGTATCACCGATCCGTCCAGAAGAGACTCCGAAGTCTTCCTCCTATCCGGCAAGAAGAGGTCCAGAAGAGGGTCCAAAGTCTTCCTCCTATCTGGCAAGAAGAGGACATCCGGACTGGCAAACATCTTCATCCAAGCGGCATCTTCTATCTTCTTCCATCCGGCGCGGAGCGGGACCATCTTGAAGCAGCCGACGCGGATCCATCCTCTTCTAACGACGTCCTAAGTCCGAATAAAGGTTCCTTTAAGGGACGTCATCCAAGATGGCGTCCCTCGAATTCCGATTGGCTGATAGGATTCTATCAGCCAATCGGAATTAAGGTAGGAAAAATCTGATTGGCTGATTGAATCAGCCAATCAGATTCAAGTTCAATCCGATTGGCTGATCCAATCAGCCAATCAGATTGAGCTTGCATTCTATTGGCTGTTCCGATCAGCCAATAGAATGCGAGCTCAATCTGATTGGCTGATTGGATCAGCCAATCCGATTGAACTTGAATCTGATTGGCTGATTCAATCAGCCAATCAGATTGTTCCTACCTTAATTCCGATTGGCTGATAGAATCCTAACGCTGGTTTGGACGGCTAACGCAGAACTCTAAATCTAGGCGTTAATCTGTAGTTTAATGTAATTTTAGGATAGTAGTTAGGGTAGGTTAATTAATAGCTTAATATAATTTAATGTAATTTTAGTATAATAGTTAGGGTAGGTTAATTAATAGTTTAATGTAATTTTAGTATAATAGTTAGGGTAGGTTAATTAATAGTTTAATATAGTTTAATGTAATTCTAAAGGTAAGTTTAAATTTATTATAAGATAGGGATGAGTTAATATTTAATGTAAAGTTAGCGGGTTGTTAGGTTTAGGGGTTAATAGCTTAATTTATTTTATGGCGATGTGGGGGGCTGGCGGTTTAGGGGTTAATAGGTTTAGTAAGTGGTAGTGATGTGGGAGGCCAGGGTTTTAGGGGTTAATACATTTAGTTAGTTGCAGTGGGCTCCGGGAGCGGAGGGATAGGGGTTAATAACTTTATTAGAGTTGCGGTGGGTTCCGGGAGTGGAGGGATAGGGGTTAATAACTTTATTTAGTTGCAGTGGGGTCTGGGAGTGGTGGGATAGGGGTTAATACATTTATTTAGTTGCGGCGGGGTTGGGGAGCGGCGGGATAGGGGTTAAACATTTTAGTAGTGGCGGTGTTTTGTGACAGGGTATAAATAAAGTTGGGAAAAAGCCAAATAGCAGCGAGATCGATGACTGCTAGTTAACAACAGTCCGCTGCTCATCTCCTTGTACTTGATGCGCGGCTTTTTGACAGCTTTTTTGATAAATATGGAGATCGTATTCAGGTCCACGGCCGCGATTTTAGGTGATGTTAGGCGAGCGTATTGGTGCTGGCAAATGCAGCATAGTTGACGGCTTGATAAATATCCCTCTTTATCTTTTTTCAGTTGCATAGGGGGAGATCTTGTCTTTGTGTTTGAAATATATTTATCCATTAAATGTGATAATGTCCTAAAAAAGGTGAAAAGAGCTGCGTGTAGTGAGTGCAGATTTTCAGTAATAGAGATTTATCGGTTGTCCATACAACAAATTTTCACAACGGGGATAAGTGATTTTAAATGTGAAAAGAAAAAATACATAAATGACCAAACAAACCAAAAAAGAGAATTTTTTTTTTTTTTATATAGAATGTATATATATAAAAGTGACTAAGAGGAATTTATAATAGTCTTTTGACAAGTAACTCCACTATATTGTATTACTAAGATTCAGACATCTATTTGTTCTTTTCTTTCAACAATAGGAAGCTTTAGATGCTGGGAGAGAAAATGTTCTATCCAGGGCTATCTATATTGACTCTATAGGGTATATTTATTATAGTGCGAGCGGACATGATGCGATGTAGCGTATCATGTCCGCTGCACATCGATAAATGCTGACAGCATACACTGTCGGCATTTATCATTGCACCAGCAGTTCTTGTGAACTGCTGGTGCAATGCCACCCCCTGCAGATTCATGGCCAATCGACTGCTAGCAGGGGGTGTCAATCAACCCGATCGTTTTTCAATCGGGTTGATTTCTGTCCGTGGCCAGAGAGCAGGCGGACAAGTTATGGAGCAGTGGTCTTTAAACCCAGGGCTGGTTTCTGTGTTCCTGCCAACAAGAGCTGGATGCCGGGGCAACAATAAAACTATGCTCTAGGTCGAGATGAGCACAGAACGTGTGCTTCTTCACTCACGCTCCTCCCACCGGAAACCTGTGCCTCACCTTAGGAACTTTATTACATTTTTCTTATAACCCCTAGATATAAGCTGTCCAATAAGTAATTGTGATTGATTCTGATCAGAGAAATTCCTGCGTAATCTAATAAACGGACTCCTTAATTTATATTTAGGATGACAAGAGTCTTCTCTTAACATGGTGTTTCTTGCAGTTTCTTTTTTGTGTGCCTTAGTTTTTATTAAGAGGTCCATTATATCCACTGAAATATCCAAATCTAAAAAAGGAGATATACATATGCATGTCTCAATATATGTACTGTATGTATGTGTATACAAGTGTATTTATGTGTTTATATATGTATATAGGTATATAAATACATATATACACATGTATACACATATATACATATGTATATATACTTTGGAGCCCTTTCCCCTTAAATACCTGAAAAAAAGAAAAAT
Organism: Bombina bombina; assembly: GCF_027579735.1. Taxonomy (NCBI): domain Eukaryota; kingdom Metazoa; phylum Chordata; class Amphibia; order Anura; family Bombinatoridae; genus Bombina; species Bombina bombina. The sequence goes on from NC_069499.1 coordinate 127,463,608, forward strand.
CATTTTTATTCAATTGTAATATTTAATAATGTGTTTAACTGTGTATGCACTGTAAATATGTTACATTCCAATATTCTTCACATAGGGGAAAATGGTCTATGTATTTTTAAATAGATATTCCTATATATATCTGTATATTATTATTATTGTTATTATTGTTTATTTATAAAATGCAAACATTTTACGAAAATGGTCTATGTATTTTTAAATATATATTCCTATATATATCTGTATATTATTATTATTGTTATTATTGTTTATTTATAAAATGCAAATATTTTATGCAGCTCTATACAAAAGTACATTACAATCATGAGGGTACAATACAATAAAAACTTGCAATGAGATATTGTGTAAGACTATACAATGTACATTACTACACATACTGTAAGGGGGTTATGGTATGTGGAACTCAGAATGCAGGAACATATACACAGAACAATGAAAGTGTTTATGAAAGCTTTACTGATTTATAAGCAAAAAGAACAGTTATTAGTTCAGATTGAAGACCACAGAAACAGCAAGTTTGAATATAGACCCTATGCAGAACACTAAATTCCAATACAAGGTTCAGAATACTTTAAGAAGTTTGCAGTAACAAAGTCCAATGAAAACTCGTGCTTAAATTGAACAGTAAAGGGTGAGGTTGTTACAGAATACCTGGTAAGTATAGCAGGCACAGCTAGTGAGAGAAAAACAGGCACAGGTTTCTCAGCAGGCACATAATACTTAGCAGGTACTATTGGTGAGATTGTCACGGGATACCAGATAGGTACAGCAGGTACAGTTGGTTTGAGGAAGGCTGTAAGAGGTATGGTAGACTCAGGTTTGTCAGTAGGCACAGGATACTCAAGATGAGCTTACGCAGGTATCAGGAAAGTCTGATTGGCTTTTAGGAACCAGGTGAGCATACCCAAGTGCATATACATATGCATGTCTCAATATATGTACTGTATGTATGTGTATACAAGTGTATTTATGTGTTTATATATGTATATAGGTATATAAATACATATATACACATGTATACACATATATACATATGTATATATACTTTGGAGCCCTTTCCCCTTAAATACCTGAAAAAAAGAAAAATCATTTTTATTCAATTGTAATATTTAATAATGTGTTTAACTGTGTATGCACTGTAAATATGTTACATTCCAATATTCTTCACATAGGCGAAAATGGTCTATGTATTTTTAAATAGATATTCCTATATATATCTGTATATTATTATTATTGTTATTATTGTTTATTTATAAAATGCAAACATTTTACGAAAATGGTCTATGTATTTTTAAATATATATTCCTATATATATCTGTATATTATTATTATTGTTATTATTGTTTATTTATAAAATGCAAATATTTTATGCAGCTCTATACAAAAGTACATTACAATCATGAGGGTACAATACAATAAAAACTTGCAATGAGATATTGTGTAAGACTATACAATGTACATTACTACACATACTGTAAGGGGGTTATGGTATGTGGAACTCAGAATGCAGGAACATATACACAGAACAATGAAAGTGTTTATGAAAGCTTTACTGATTTATAAGCAAAAAGAACAGTTATTAGTTCAGATTGAAGACCACAGAAACAGCAAGTTTGAATATAGACCCTATGCAGAACACTAAATTCCAATACAAGGTTCAGAATACTTTAAGAAGTTTGCAGTAACAAAGTCCAATGAAAACTCGTGCTTAAATTGAACAGTAAAGGGTGAGGTTGTTACAGAATACCTGGTAAGTATAGCAGGCACAGCTAGTGAGAGAAAAACAGGCACAGGTTTCTCAGCAGGCACATAATACTTAGCAGGTACTATTGGTGAGATTGTCACGGGATACCAGATAGGTACAGCAGGTACAGTTGGTTTGAGGAAGGCTGTAAGAGGTATGGTAGACTCAGGTTTGTCAGTAGGCACAGGATACTCAAGATGAGCTTACGCAGGTATCAGGAAAGTCTGATTGGCTTTTAGGAACCAGGTGAGCATACCCAAGTGCATATACATATGCATGTCTCAATATATGTACTGTATGTATGTGTATACAAGTGTATTTATGTGTTTATATATGTATATAGGTATATAAATACATATATACACATGTATACACATATATACATATGTATATATACTTTGGAGCCCTTTCCCCTTAAATACCTGAAAAAAAGAAAAATCATTTTTATTCAATTGTAATATTTAATAATGTGTTTAACTGTGTATGCACTGTAAATATGTTACATTCCAATATTCTTCACATAGGCGAAAATGGTCTATGTATTTTTAAATAGATATTCCTATATATATCTGTATATTATTATTATTGTTATTATTGTTTATTTATAAAATGCAAACATTTTACGAAAATGGTCTATGTATTTTTAAATATATATTCCTATATATATCTGTATATTATTATTATTGTTATTATTGTTTATTTATAAAATGCAAATATTTTATGCAGCTCTATACAAAAGTACATTACAATCATGAGGGTACAATACAATAAAAACTTGCAATGAGATATTGTGTAAGACTATACAATGTACATTACTACACATACTGTAAGGGGGTTATGGTATGTGGAACTCAGAATGCAGGAACATATACACAGAACAATGAAAGTGTTTATGAAAGCTTTACTGATTTATAAGCAAAAAGAACAGTTATTAGTTCAGATTGAAGACCACAGAAACAGCAAGTTTGAATATAGACCCTATGCAGAACACTAAATTCCAATACAAGGTTCAGAATACTTTAAGAAGTTTGCAGTAACAAAGTCCAATGAAAACTCGTGCTTAAATTGAACAGTAAAGGGTGAGGTTGTTACAGAATACCTGGTAAGTATAGCAGGCACAGCTAGTGAGAGAAAAACAGGCACAGGTTTCTCAGCAGGCACATAATACTTAGCAGGTACTATTGGTGAGATTGTCACGGGATACCAGATAGGTACAGCAGGTACAGTTGGTTTGAGGAAGGCTGTAAGAGGTATGGTAGACTCAGGTTTCTCAGTAGGCACAGGATACTCAAGATGAGCTTACGCAGGTATCAGGAAAGTCTGCTTGGCTTTTAGGAACCAGGTGAGCATACCCAAGTGCAAGGTAAGTATGCTTGGTCTCTGGAAGAAGTTGAGCATACACAGGCATCAGGTAAGTATGCATGGTGTCTGGCGCAAGGTCAGCGTACGCAGGTACAAGGCAAGTATGTATGATCTCTGGAACAGGGTAAACTTAGACAGGTATCAGGTAAGTATGCTTGGTCTCTGGAACAAGGTGAGCATACACAGGTAACAGGTAAGTATGTGTGGTGTCTGGAGCAAGGTAAGCATATGCAGGTACAAGGCAAGTATGCTTGATCTCTGGAACAAGGTGAGCATACACAGGTATCTGGTAAGTATGCAAGGTCTCTGGAATAAGGTGAGCAAACACAGGTACAAGGTAAGAGTTTCTGAAAAAGGTGAGCATACACAGGTACAATATAAGTATGCAAGAGTCTCTGGAACAAGGTGAGCATACACAGGTAGAAGGTATGTTTTTACTTAACAGGAACCAGGAACAAGGTTGAAAGGCAATAACTCAGCCACGAGTGATGGGCTGAGTAAACATTTAAAGGAACTTCCACACCTGAGTCCTCCAGGTGTGAGTTCCTGTAATTAACACGTGGCCCCTCTAAATGTAGGCAGCGAGAGGCCACAAACACCTAGAGGGCTGCAGCTAAAAGAGAACCTGAGGCTCTCATGCTTACAATCTAAAGGAAGTACATAGGGAAGTTGAGGGAGAGGGAAACATAAGTAGTAGGGACATGTTAAAGTAACATGAAGTAAAGCACAAAACAGAGGGGCGCCTCATGTGTAGATCAACCAAACAAAAGATGCACAATGTGTAATAGCCAAAGCCAAAAGGGGTACTCACATTTGGCAAAAGCACACCAATGTGCTTGTAGTAGCAGGCTGATATAGCTGCGTGTATCAGCTCACCGTCTCTCCTCGTCTGGTGGTACCAACTGATTTTCAGACTGGATACAAGGCTCACATCCATGTGATGCTCCACTAGGAAGATAACAAGGTGCTAGCACTATGCTTGAGTATAAAATGGTTTAGTAAAAACAACACATTTAAAAACAAAAGCAGTGAGTGAAATAGGGGGGTCCAAGTGTTACCGCCGGTCTGCAACGCGTTTCTTGGCTATAACTGAAGTTTCATCAGGCATCTAGCACCTTACATCATTCATTGTTATTTGAATCATTTGTTAACCAATGAGCAAACATACCGCCCCTTTTGGGTGTACTGAATAAACATATATTGATAATCAAACAATCATGATTAATTATTATTATCTTCCTAAAGCGTCAAAGCATATATATACACAATTGTAAAAAAAAGTTTCCCTATAATGTACACAGCTCATCTGTTACTAAGTGTGTTTATATATACACACATTTTTTTAAAAAACATTTACATATTGTTTACACACCCCATGTCGATATGACCTAGCTGCTTGTATTTAATGTCAAGCCAAATTATTCTAGTGATCCTCCCACACATATATCCCTAAGGGGAAACCCCTCTCTTGTCTTAATATAAATCTCAGATGTTCTATGACGTTATCCTGATCGTTATTTGTATTGGAAGTGTTGATTACAGTAGTATTGTGTTCGATTTGATCTTAAATATACAAACCCACCCTCTTTCTTGGATCGCAAATATAAATCTCCCAAATGTCTTAGATTGTACTTAGGTATGTTTCTTAACGGTCATTAAAAGCAGAGTGTCTCCTAATCTATTCAATTTTCGGGAGCTCCGTTTGGTACTCATACTTCCGCATATGTCAAAGTTTTGTGATTGGGATGTAGCCAATCCTATTTCTCAAAACGTCATAGTGTCACGTGACTAAAATATTGTATGGCCAGTGGAATGACAGAAAATTCAGCTGATGAGTATGATCGCAGTCTACTACAGATATGGTAGCACTCAATTAGTCGACACGACTACAGTTTATTGTACTGCTATCTGATCCCCCAAATTTATGCCCCTAGTTATTGATCGATCTGTATAGAATGATGAACTATTAAATCCAAACACTATGTGTATAAGTTGGTGAAGTTTTAACTTTTTATATATTACTCTCTTTAGCAATATCGTGTCAAAAATATACGTTTACTAAAATGACCTTTTAAGTGAACTAACCTTCTATGTGTAACAAACTAATAATGTGTTAATAAATTGATGTGTTAAATAAAATGTGTGATGTGTTTCACTAAGTGTGTGTAATGTATAGAGAATACCTACACAATAAAACATTTTAGTGTGTGTACTTACATTAACCACTATATCTATATGTATTCAAAACTAAATATAAATAATACTAAATATTCTAACTTGTAATGTTACTAAGTGATGCTATTCTACATATTTTTTTAGGTATCTATATAATACTATTCTATACACGATTTGGTGTCAGTGTCTCAGTATTAAACCCTCATATGTCTCTTAGGGTATCGATGTGAGTGAACCCCAAACTCATTAAATTGAATTGAGACCCCCATATATTAAATTACCCTTTATGCTTCCATTTTAAAGTGCCCTAAGGACACCTATACTAGACCCCTATTAATGAGTGCCATAGGGATACCTATATATTATTTGATCATTGTTAATAACTCTGATTGACCCCCACTGGACTATTGGGATATTCAGGCTTGCAATAGTTAATTGACATGGGTTACAATTCAAATAGAAGCCCAGATACAGCACTTTTTTACATTTCTAAAATGTTCGCTCCATCTGGTGTGAATTTTTCTACAAGGCCTAAATACTGCTGGCCACACTTACAAGTTAGAACATAGACCACAAATTCTGTGCCACAGTTCATATGAGATTTGATATTGATAATTTCTCCTGTCGTGTGACATTTAATATTTTTGTTACCATGACTGATGCATTTGTACATGTGGCAGCAAGCTTTATTGCATCTGTATACTCCTATTTTGTTTGTACTGACAGATATACCACTTTTTCATGTAAACTATGTATATTTTTCTTTTTGGATATCACCACCTTACTGGGAGCTAGCTTCTGTTTTAGGGTGGGCGCTCTCCTGAATACCAGTTTGGGATTCTTCTCTAAGCTTTTCTTAAGATAAGGATCTTTGAGAATTATGGGCCAATGCTTCTTCAGTGTTTGTCTAATGAATTTGTTCTGAATTATATTGAGTAATAAAGGCAGGCTTTTTCTTATCCATTTCTTTAGGCTGAACTTCTGCCATTTCTATGGGTTTTAAAATATCCCTTCTATTAATATTTCTTGCTTTTGATAACTGTCCTTTATAAGGTGTTTGGGATAACCTTTTTCTTCAAATCTATCTATAAGAATTTCGGCCTGCGTATCATATATATCGATGGTGCTACAATTCCTTCTGATGCGTCTGAACTGGCTATATGTTTTTTTTGTCTTCCAGCTATTTAGATGATTGCTGGAGAAGTGGAGAAAGTTTTTGCTATCAACTCTTTTGAAATAGGTGGAAGACAAAATACTACCATCCATAGGGGCCTAGTTATCAAGCCGTCAACCTCAAATACGCTGGAATTCCGCAGCGTATTTGTGGCGAGGCTGATTCGCCTTAGTTATCAAAGGCTAGAGACCGGCAAAAGTAGAATTTTGTGACGTAAACTTCGATCCGCCGGACTCAGTCCGACACAGATCGATTCTTACGTCACTCCAGATGTTCCGCACACAAGTGCGGCACAATCTGACTACTTTTGCTAGTTATCAAAAAACTAGCAGGTACGCTCTGCACTTTTCCGGCCCAGCGTACCTGGTTTTCAATCCGCCGCCCTGGAGGCGGCGGATCCCATAGGAATCAATGGGAGTCTGACCATAGCGAAAGTACAAGTTCACTGCTGCTAGACATCCCATTGATTCCTATGGGAAATGTCTGCACCTAACACCCTAACATGTACCCCGAGTCTAAACACCCCTAATCTGCCCCCCCCTACACCGCCGCATCTAAATAAATATATTACCCCCCTAAACCGCTGCTCCCGGAGCCCACCGCCACTATAATAAATATGTTAACCCCTAAACCGGCGCTCCCGGAGCCCACCGCAAGCTTTATACATATTAACCCCTAAACCGCCGCTCCCGGAGCCCACCGCAAGCTACTCTATACATATTAACCCCTAAACCGCCGCTCCCGGAGCCCACCGCAACCTACATTATACCTAGTAACCCCTATCCTGTCCCCCCTATACCGCCGCCCTCTATAATAAAGTTATTAACCCCTAATCTGCCCCCCTACACCGTTGCCACCTATAATACATTTATTAACCCCTATCCTGCCCCCCCTACACCGCCGCCACTGTAATAAAATTATTAACCCCTAAACCTAAGTGTAACACTAACCCTAACACCCCCCTAACTTAAATATTAATTAAATAAATATAAATAATATTTCTATTATTAACTAAATGAATCTTATTTAAAACTAAATACTTACCTATAAAATAAATCCTAATATACCTACAATATAAATAATAATTATATTGTAGCTATCTTAGGATTTATTTTTATTTTACAGGCAAATTTCAATTTATTTTAACTAGGTACAATAGCTATTAAATAGTTATTAACTATTTAATAGCTTACCTAGCTAAAATAAAGAGAAATTTACCTGTAAAATAAAAACTAACCTAAGTTACAATTACACCTAACACTACACTATACTTTAATACATTTTTCCTATTTAAAACTAAATACTTACCTGTAAAATAAACCCTAAGATAGCTACTATGTAATTAATAATTACATTGTAGCTATTTTAGGATTTATATTTATTTTACAGGTAACTTTGTATTTATTTTAGCTAGTTAGAATAGTTATTAAATAGTTATTAACTATTTAATAACTACCTAGCTAAAAGAAATACAAAATTACCTGTAAAATAAATCCTAACCTAAGTTACAATTAAACCTAACACTACACTATCATTAAATTAATTAAATAAATTAACTACAAATAACTACAATTAAATACAATTACATAAACTAACTAAAGTACAAAAAATAAAAAAAGCTAAGTTACAAAAAATAAAAAACATAAGTTACAAACATTTAAAAAATATTACAACAATTTTAAGCTAATTACACCTAATCTAAGCCCCCTAATAAAATAACAAAGCCCCCCAAAATAAAAAAATTCCCTACCCTATTCTACATTAAAAAAGTTCAAAGCTCTTTTACCTTACCAGCCCTTAAAAGGGCCTTTTGTGGGGCATGCCCCAAAGAAAACTGCTCTTTTGCCTGTAAAAGAAAAATACAACCCCCCCAACATTAAAACCCACCACCCACATACCCCTAATCTAACCCAAACCCCCCTTAAAATAACCTAACTCTAATCCCCTGAAGATCATCCTACCTTGAGTCGTCTTCACTCAGCCGAGCCACCGATGGAACTGAAGAGGAGATCCGGAGCACCAGAAGTGATCCTCCAAGGGGCGCTGAAGAAGTCTTCCATCCGATGAAGTGATCCTCCAAGCGGCGCTGAAGAAGTCTTCCATCCGGGCGATGTCATCTTCCAAGCGGCGCTGAAGATCATCTTCCATCCGGGCGATGTCATCTTCCAAGCGGGGTCTTCAATCTTCTTGCTTCAGGATCGATCTTCATCCCGCCGACGCGGAACATCCTTCTTCCCCGACGGACTAATGACGAATGAAGGCTCCTTTAAGGGACGTCATCCAAGATGGCGTCCCTTCAATTCCGATTGGCTGATAGGATTCTATCAGCCAATCGGAATTAAGGTAGGAAAAATCTGATTGGCTGATTGAATCAGCCAATCAGATTGAGATCGCATTCTGTTGGCTGATCGGAACAGCCAATAGAATGCGATCTCAATCTGATTGGCTGATTCAATCAGCCAATCAGATTTTTCTACCTTAATTCCGATTGGCTGATAGAATCCTATCAGCCAATCGGAATTGAAGGGACGCCATCTTGGATGACGTCCCTTAAAGGAGCCTTCATTCGTCGTTAGTCCGTCGGGGAAGAAGGATGTTCCGCGTCGGCGGGATGAAGATCGATCCTGAAGCAAGAAGATTGAAGACCCCGCTTGGAAGATGACATCGCCCGGATGGAAGATGATCTTCAGCGCTAATTGGAAGATGACATCGCCCGGATGGAAGACTTCTTCAGCGCCGCTTGGAGGATCACTTCATCGGATGGAAGACTTCTTCAGCGCCCCTTGGAGGATCACTTCTGGCGCTACGGATCTCCTCTTCAGTTCCATCGGTAGCTCGGCTGAGTGAAGACGACTCAAGGTAGGATGATCTTCAGGGGATTAGTGTTAGGTTATTTTAAGGGGGGTTTGGGTTAGATTAGGGGTATGAGGGTGGTGGGTTTTAATGTTGGGGGGGTTGTATTTTTCTTTTACAGGCAAAAGAGCAGTTTTCTTTGGGGCATGCCCCACAAAAGGCCCTTTTAAGGGCTGGTAAGGTAAAAGAGCTTTGAACTTTTTTAATGTAGAATAGGGTAGGGAATTTTTTTATTTTGGGGGGCTTTGTTATTTTACTAGGGGGCTTAGATTAGATGTAATTAGCTTAAAATTGTTGTAATATTTTTTAAATGTTTGTAACTTATGTTTTTTATTTTTTGTAACTTAGCTTTTTTTATTTTTTGTACTTTAGTTAGTTTATGTAATTGTATTTAATTGTAGTTATTTGTAGTTAATTTATTTAATTAATTTAATGATAGTGTAGTGTTAGGTTTAATTGTAACTTAGGTTAGGATTTATTTTACAGGTAATTTTGTATTTCTTTTAGCTAGGTAGTTATTAAATAGTTAATAACTATTTAATAACTATTCTAACTAGCTAAAATAAATACAAAGTTACCTGTAAAATAAATATAAATCCTAAAATAGCTACAATGTAATTATTAATTACATTTTAGCTATCTTAGGGTTTATTTTACAGGTAAGTATTTAGTTTTAAATAGGAAAAATTTATTAAAGTTTAGTGTAGTGTTAGGTGTAATTGTAACTTAGGTTAGTTTTTATTTTATAGGTAAATTTCTCTTTATTATAGCTAGGTAAGCTATTAAATAGTTAATAACTATTTAATAGCTATTGTACCTAGTTAAAATAAATTGAAAGTTACCTATAAAATAAAAATAAATCCTAAGATAGCTACAATATAATTATTATTTATATTGTAGGTATATTAGGGTTTATTTTATAGGTATTTAGTTTTAAATAGGATTCATTTAGTTAATAATAGAAATATTATTTAGATTTATTTAATTAATATTTAAGTTAGGGGGTGTTAGGGTTAGTGTTAGACTTAGGTTTAGGGGTTAATAAATTTATTACAGTGGCGGCGGTGTAGGTGGGGGCAGGATAGGGGTTAATAAATGTATTATAGGTGGCGACGGTGTAGGGGGGGCAGATTAGGGGTTAATAAATTTAATATAGGTTGCGTCAGGGTCCGGGAGCGGCGGTTTAGGGGTTAAACTATTTATTTAGTTGCAGCGAGGTGCAGGATCAGCAGGATAGGGGTTAATAACTTTATTATAGAGGGCGACGGTATAGGGGGGGCAGGATAGGGGTTACTAGGTATAATGTAGGTTGCGGCGGTGTCCGGGAGCGGCGGTTTAGGGGTTAATAAATTTATAAGTGTTGCGGCGGGGTCTAGGAGCGGCGGTTTAGGGGTTAATACATTTATAATAGTTGCGGCGGGGTCTAGGAGCGGCGGTTTTGGGGTTAGTAACTTTATTTAGTTGTGGGGGGCTCCGGGGGCGCCGGTATAGGTGGTAGAACAGTGTAGTTTACTGTGAGTGCTTAGTGACAGGCTAGCAATAAAGCTGTCAAAAAGCCGAAGAGCAGCGAGATCGGATGAGTGATAACTCTCACAGTCCACTGCTCATCGCCCCGTACTTGGTGCGCAGCTTTTTGACAGATTTATTTATAACTTAGGCGTATTTTTTCAGGTCCGCGGCGGCGAAGGTAGGCGAGCTTAGGCGGGCATATTGGGCCGGCGAAGGCAGGAAAGTTGACACGATGATAACTACCCCCCATAGCCCATTCTATAACCACATCTAGGTATTACATTTTTGATGCATGCACATTATGCGTAAATGATAAACCTATTGTGTTGTTGTTCAAATTCTCTATAAATTGGGCAGCTGACTCATCTGAGCCCTTCCAAATAAAAATCAAATCATCTATGTAACGGCCATAGAATACCATGTTCCCCCTCCAGTTTGAGTTGTAAATATAACGTTCTTCAAATATGCCCATGAAAAGATTGGCAAAACTGGGGGCAAACCTGGTACCCATGGCCATACCCTTCATCTGTAAAAAAAACTTGTCAAAATATTAAATATAAGTTGTGTGCGTCCTTGAACAGAGACATTTTTAAGAAACACTTGAAGTTTTTGAGACTAGAAAAAAGTCTGAATTAGCAAAGCAAGGAGTTCCATATGATAGGAGCAATTCTAGAAAAGTCTTGTAGGCGAGTGTATGAGGAAGTAATTAGAGATGAGGAGAGAAGGTCTTCAGCAGAGCGGAGGGGCGTGTTGGGGAGTATTTGCAGAGAAGGGCAGAAATATACGTGGGTGCAGTGTTGGTTAGGGCTTTGTCACAATTTTGCATTTTATTCTTGAGGCTAAGAGAAGCCAGTGGAAGAGTTGGCAAAAAGGTGTGGCAGATGTGGAGTGATGCTTAAGAAAAATAAGCCTGGCAGAGTCTTTTATATCTATATCTATATCATGCAGTCAGAGGAGGCAGATGAGGAAGTGCCCTAACCTGTCCTCATGTGGAAAAAAATTATTAATCACTGAAAATTTAAAAAAAAAAAAAAAAATTCTAGGTAAATCTGTAGAGAGAGGCAGTGTCTGCCTCTCTTCATTGCGCTTCATGAGTAGTGCAAAGATAGGAGCTGCGACTGGTTGAATCTCATAACGGCCAATAAGCCACTAATTGAGGCCGCTATCATAGCTGCCTCTTGGGGGGGGGGGCACTGAGCCAATTACGTTTCTGGTTCACAACAGTGATTGTCTATGTTTGTGATCTTCCTGCGCTAAAGACCAGATACGCTGAATCTAAAGCTAAAACTTTCCAGGTGGGTAAGATTATTAAAATATAATAAAATAAAATATAGATGATGATCTTTATATAAAAATTCTTTTATTTCTTTTACTTAATATAATAGTTAAAATAAGCCTATTTAGGCTCTTAAAATTGATTGCTTAAAAAATATTCAGCGAAAATAGCAAAGGCAAAAAATCAAACAGCACGAGAAGTTAGTACACACAGTGAATTAGTGTTAAAAGATAGAGATATGTGAGACAAATTTTAAGATATTAAAACACAGTCAAAAACTTCAAAAACTTCAAAGCGGACATAAATAAATTAATTGGCACGAATACATTAGTATCTACCTATTACGAGGTTAGCAAATCAGAGGAGATATAAACAGCAGGATACTAAATTAGCAGGTTATAAGCTTATTGCACCTGCTAATTTAGTATCCTGCTGTTTATATCTCCTCTGATTTGCTAACCTCGTAATAGGTAGATACTAATGTATTCGTGCCAATTAATTTATTTATGTCCGCTTTGAAGTTTTTGAAGTTTTTGACTGTGTTTTAATATCTTAAAATTTGTCTCACATATCTCTATCTTTTAACACTAATTCACTGTGTGTACTAACTTCTCGTGCTGTTTGATTTTTTGCCTTTGCTATTTTCGCTGAATATTTTTTAAGCAATCAATTTTAAGAGCCTAAAAAGGCTTATTTTAACTATTATATTAAGTAAAAGAAATAAAAGAATTTTTATATAAAGATCATCATCTATATTTTATTTTATTATATTTTAATAATCTTACCCACCTGGAAAGTTTTAGCTTTAGATTCAGCGTATCTGGTCTTTAGCGCAGGAAGATCAAAAACATAGATTTTCACCTATCAATCTATTCTGGGGATTGTTGATATCAACCTGTGTACTTTGAGGTGAGGTTTTTTTCATCGCTCTCTCTTTTTTCTATTTCTAAAATCAGAACAGTGATTGACAGCACCAGGAATGTGACTGGCGTGGTCACTGGAGAAAGGAAGAGGTGGGGCAGCTGAGACCCACAGGTAGAACAGGAGCCACTCAGCCGGAGGACTTCTCTCTCAAAGGCTAGTGTAGCAGCAGCACTCTCACTCCCCTGCTCAAAATTAAGCAATATGTGAAAATTTAGCTATATGTTTTCCAAGACCTTTGTACAATAATGTGACTGTCTTAGGATCCAGAAAGTTTTCCGGATTATAATGGGTTAGAGAGCTTGTTGTTTTATTAAATTTGGTTGAGGTTCACAAGTAGTGTTTCAGCTTGAACTGCACTGAGTTTACATACCTTCCAACTGTCCCGCAATGTGCCACTGGATCATTAGGCTGTGGGTGCCCCAATGTACAACACTGCTGATCCAGAAGCTGCCAAGTGGTTCCGCTGTGAGTCTGAGCCGCTGAGTGGGTGTTAGCCGTGAGGAACATCAGAGCTGCAGGGACCGGCTGAGTAGTCAATGTGAAGTTATGTCTAAGCTTAAAGTATGTGTTGTATTTAATTCTTAATGTAAGTTTGCATGTTTTAGTTTGATTGTATGCTTGTTTATTGCCAGTGTATTGTTTATTGTCAGTGTATGTGTGTATGTTAGTGTTTGTGTATGTTTGTTTATGTCAGTGTGTGTGTTGTGCATGTCAGTGTGTGAGTGTATGTCTCTGTGTATGTGAGTATGTCAGTTTGTGTTTGTATGTGTATGTCTGTGTGTGTGTGAGTGTATGTTTGTGTGTATGTCAGTGTGTTTATGTGTGTGTGTGTGTGAGAGTGTATGTCAGTGCGTGTATGTGTGTGCATGTCAGTGTGTGTATGTATGTATTTGTGTGTATGTCAGTGTGTGAATGTATTTCAGTGTGTGTATGTCAGTGTGTGTGTATGTCAGTGTGTGTGTATGTCAGTGTGTGTATGTATGTATGTATGTGTATGTGTGAATGTTAGGGTGTGTGTATGTTTTTGCATGTGTGTGTATGTCAGTGTGTTTGTGTGTATGTCAGTGTGTGTATGTATGTGTGTGTATTTGTATGTCAGTGTGTGTGTGTGTATATTGTCTTAGCTAATACAGGTTTCTGTAGGTGTGCTGAAGGGTGAAACTATGTTTATGTATAAGATTGTGAGTGATAGTATTTGCAGTCATTCGTGACTCCTACCCTACCGCAACACCTGACCCCATGAATCGGAAAAGGGTTCCTATTAAAACCTATGCCCCGTTGTTACCCAGTTTAAAGAATGTGGCTGGTCTTGCGTACCAGAATCTCCCCCTTCTGGACACTCGTAAGACAGAAGGCGATGGGCTCTACCACACTCCTAGGACGCAGAGATATGTGTATGTAGGCGGACCCCTGGTAACTCTAAGCAGGCAGAGTTATTATAAAGAGCACCGAAATCCCACTAATGCTCACCTGCTTCCACAATTTGGAGTGGGATAGAACCAGCTGCTCTTCACTAATGGAGACGGTTCCTCTTAGTACTGTGAGATCTATTTGTTTACAACTGACACCGGAGGAATAGGCTCCATACCTTAGAGAGAGAATGAGAGTGCAATTGGTGAGAAACGAGTTCTATTATTCAGGACTCATAGTCGGAAAGGCTCAGCTTGAGTAAAGTCAGCGTGAGCTCCTACTATTATTTAAAATAGAACTTGCTGTGAGTGACTACACTAATATGTTCATGATGACTTTCTGTCTGAGACTTAAACAATATATATAGATCACTCCAGATATTTACAGGTAAATTTGTATTTATTTTAGCTAGGTAGTTAGTAAATAGTTAATAACTATTTAGTAACTACCTTACCTTTCAATATAAGGGGATATATTACCTCATTAAAAACTGTATTTACCATGCATTTATGTACTTGGACCTGCTAGTCCATCCTTTTACTTTATGCCTAACTTTATTATATGACAATCTTGTTCCAATAAAATTTTGAAAATAAAAATAAAATAAAAAAAATTGTCTTCCCTGTGCCAACAGCAGGAAAAAAAAGAATTGTAACTATTTCACTATTTTCAAACTCCAAAACTAAATTAATCATACCTTGGCTTTTATTCAAGTGATGTTTTTTTTTCTTTCTTGAAAGTTAATTTAACTATCTAAAGGTTACTTGGAGATACAACATACCATGTGCTTCAGAGATATTAAAAAAAACCATTTTTTTTATTAAAATGTATTTCAGTAGATGGGAGATAACGGTCAGTCTGTTAAATTCTATATATTCTGTTTCTTTATATTGAGAGGTGGAGTCTATGTAAAGGGAGGAGTTTTGGTATCAGAATTGGGGAGTAACTTTGGCCTGGCTAGTAGCTTAGGACTTGAAATGCTGAGCCAGTGATTAGACACAGCTCAGCTCCCCACTCACTGGAAATAAAATCAGCAAAAGGGCAATATATTCCCACAAATTTAAAGGGACAAAAACCCACAAAATGTTATACCCCATACATTCATGTAATTAATTAAAGTAAACAAGTTAGCAATATGCACGTATGCATTATTTATTTTGCTTGCTTGTTCCATAGAAGCAGTGAGGCAACCTAAGCATGCTGCAAAATCACTGACCTGTATACATAATACACAGTGATTGCTTAAAACAGTGCACAAACACATTTACAGGTAGCCTAATTGGCCACAATAAATGGAAATAAGCATAAAAAAATAATTCCCCAGGGTTTTCAAGTTATAAAAATATAGTTTTCTGACTTTAAAATTGAAAGGGACATTAAACCCCAAAATTTACTTTCATGATTATAGAGAATGCAATTTTAAACTACATTCCAATTTACTTCTATTTTCTAATTAGCTTCATTCATTAGATATCCTTTGGTAAAGAAATACCAATGCACAAGGGTGAGCCAATCACACAAGGCATCTATGTGCAGTCACCAACCAGCAGCTACTGAGCCTATCTAGATATGCTTTTCAGTAAAGTATATCAAGAGAATGAAGCAAATTAGATAATAAAAGTAAATTAGAAAGTTGTTTAAAATTCCATGCTCTTTCTAAATCATTGAAGAAAAAATGTGAGTTTCTTTTCCCTTTAATCATAAAACATATGCACAATTAAAGGGACATGAAACCCAACTTTTATCTTTCATGATTCAGACAGAAGAGTTCACTTCTATTATCAAATTTGTGTCATTCTCATGTTACTGTATGTTGAAGAGATCTCTAGATAGGTAGTGTGCACAGGTCTGGAGTACTGCATGACAGGAAATAGTGCTTCCATCTAGTGTTCTTGCTAATGTATAAAATTGTTGCAAAACTGCTGCCATATAGTAGTGCAGACACATGCACACTCCTGAACGTACCTTCCTGCTTTTCAACAAAGAATAACAAGGAAACAGATAAAATTTGATAATAGAAATTAGTTGGAAAGTTGTTTAAAATTATATGTTCTATCTGAATCATCATCATTTTTGGGAGTATTATGTCTCTTTTAGCTAGTTTTCTCCCAGCACAATAAGTGAAATGGCAGATGGCGTAAGCATATAATCATTAGCTACACACACACAACAAACATGCACACACATACTTTTACATACACACATGTACAGATAGACAGACACACACATACACAGACAGATACATACATACACTACTCACACATTGACACACACACACATGCACATTCACACACTGCAAATATACATGCATACAATCGCATACATACATACACTACTCACACACATGCACATTCACACATTACAAACATACACACACATACTCTCACATACATACATACACTACTCACACACCTACACAGACAGATATAGACATACTTACACACTGACACACACACATCCACCCACACATACATACACATTCTTGCACTACTAATATACACGCATACACTCACATACATACATACACTACTCACACATACACACACATACATACAAACACATGCACACTTACATGCATTCACACACATGCACAGATAGACAGACATACGCACATACACAAAGGCACAGTAACTTACTTAGTGTGTTTTATAATGTGAGATGCTGAGCTGTTCTGGGGTGCACAAATATTAGTACCAACTATAGTCCTTACTGTTCAGTATAATGCTCTATCAGGATCATATTTGCGTTTATCGGGCGTATCATAGCCAGTGCCTCACCAGCCTCTGACCTCACCGCACGTCACTGATAAATATATATATATTTTTTTTTTAATTATATATATATATTTTTTTTTATTATATATATATATATATATATATATATATATATATATAAATCATTTTCTTCTATGTGAAGAATTCATGTCGGGTATAGCACACTTGGTTAAATGTGGTCAGGTTAGCGCACAAACAATAGATGTTAGTTCCCCCCCATTTGTGGTCTCCATTGAAGTCTCTGGGGAGAAGAAGTTAGCGTGGTCACAATAACCAAAAGTCCAACAGTTAGCATTCGTCGGCTTTTGCTCACATGCAAGCATTTTACTTTCAACTTGTATTTAATATGAAGAAGACTACTTCTGGCGGTCTTTGCACGCATGAGAAAGCACTAAATTGTGCACCACTTGTAAACTGACCCTAAATTGACATATTGCAATTTAGGATTCATTTGTTATAAAACATTACCTGTGCAATATACTTACAATTTGTTATAGCAATTGGGATCAGAAACTTCCTGCCAGGTCATAGCTACTAACTAGTATTATTCAGTGACCCATATAGAATGCTCTATAACTAGATAATAGGGGTATGAGCATGGTCACAGAAATAAATTCCCTATGAAATATCTGTTGTCACAATTTTTTATGTTTGCTTCTATTTTATTATCTTACATAGGTTCATCTTTTATATTCTGGAAAAACCCAATGATAATTATGACTGATGCAGATTGTTATTTGTTTACAATACAAGATTTGAGGAATTTCTCTTAAAATTGAAATAATAATAATAAAAAACTTTTTGGCCACAGCATGGCAGTATTTCTCCATAACAAACATCTAAGTGTGCTAGGTTAGTCTTTTTCTATAATAAGCTTCCTAGTAGTTTGTCCAACAATAAAATTGTAAAAAAAGTAGTAGTTAATATGCATATGCAGTAGAAATATACACCATTATATATTTGTTACCAAAAAAAATTATTTTTATTTCACTCAATATTCTCTTTTATTTAAAAAGCCCTAACATTTTACAGAACAGTGTATAGTGGTACATTACGTACATGGGACTAAAATAATAGTATTTACTGCCTCGTATATAACATTATTATTAAAAACAGAGGCACTGTCATTAATTACATTTTTTAAGATGCTTACTTTCTAAAATATTTACCTTGTGGAGATGGTAAACATTTTGCTGTTCCTCCGCCCGCACCCCCTACTTTATTTAGCTGAGCTATGACGAATCCGGCTTCATCCAATCTTTGCGTGCCCCATGAGCTGGAAGCCACGTTATTTTGTCAATATTTAAACAGGGAATTAAACTTTTAAAAATACATCTACGTTACTCTCAGACTTCCAGTGTTGAGATAAAATGCGTTTCTTTATCTTATAAAATGAATTAAAATTGCTGATTAATGAGGTTTTAGAAATGTTTTTATTAACTCTTTGCATTTTCACACCTATTCCTATTATCATAAGTAGACTTCTAATTTATCTTTCTCCCATCATTTATGGTTTTAGGAATCAGGAGTTCCCAATCTTTAGATTCAGCTTAATTTCTTGCTTTCCTTATTCTTGCTCCTGAAAACTTTTTTCAATGTTACAGCTTAGTCCAAATAATCTCTTAATTCAGAAGAATTCTTTCTCACTCTGATAAATAGCCCCTTCAGCACATTATTTTTCCACTGTCCTACTTCTAGGAGGCAGCTCTTGGAGTAAATGTAATTATTGGAGTCAATTTTTTATAAAAATGTTTTTGTTATAAATTTGTTATTTCAATAGAAACATTAAAAAAAATTAGCTTTTTCAGAATTGAACTCATATGTAAAATTAAGACCCCAATTATTAGTGTTCAAATTTTCTATTAACAAACGTAAAAGTTCCTGATCTCCTTTCCAAATAATACAAATATTGTTGTTATACCTTTTAAAAAGCACAAGGTTTGCAAACCAGGGGGATTCCAAAACATGTTGCTAAAATGATGGCATAAAAAGATTTGCGGAATGGGGCCCTAAACCTTGTGCTGTTCCTCATATTTGGAGATAAAAATCCTCATTAAAACTGAAATAGCTATTATATAAAATAAATTCTATACAGTCTACTATACAACTAGTTTGTGGTGTCAGTAAATTTGTTATCATTACAATTAGCCTTAACACTTAACTGGTGGTCAGTGTTTGTATAATGTGAATTTACAGCACGTCATCATTATAAAACTTGAATCCCAAGGTATAATTCTTAATTTATTTTAAAAAATCAGTTGAATCTCTCAAATAAGACTTTAACTTGTGTTCATAAGTTTGTAAAAAGTTATCAACATATTGGGACAAGTTAGCAGTAAATTATTTAATCCATGATATAGGGCTAGATTACAAGTGGAGTGTTATTTAATGTTCCTGCTCGAGCGTTAACTGCGCTAGAAGTTTTTTTGCACTCGTTGGGTTGCGCCCGTATTATGAGTTGAAAGTAAACTAACCCGACAAGCGCAAAAAGCCGGTAAGAATATAGTGCGCACGATAATTTATTCCCCAAAACAAGTGGAAAAAACAGCCAACTTGCGCACAAACCTCATTGCATATTCTCATGTGCGCTAACCTGACATGGAAATTTGAATATTTCCCATTCCATTGTTCTTCAGATAGCAGAATATGTTCTGTTTATTCATAAATATGTATTTCCATATATATATATCTGATGGTATTTTTGTACAATATATATCTATACCTATATAGGGCTAGATTACAAATAAAGCGCTAATTTAGCAAGCGGCCATAAAGGGCCAAATTTGCCAGTTTATGGGTGCACGTTAAATAACCAGCCATTACAAGTGGCTGGTTAATATTACCACAAGCTTGCGGTAACACTTTACACTAGACTTCAGTGTAGTGTTCCTTAATAAAAATTTTAAAAAAGTAGCACCGGAGAACTCATAACTTTGAGCCCTTATAACTTTTGTGTGCAATATTTTTTTGAATACTTTTTATCAGATGGTGTTATTATGAGTGTAACTGTACTTTTTAATGTATTTTTGTTTGTGCTTTGTGCATTTTTTTTATTTTGTGAAACAGTCAACCAGAGCTCTGAGGACGCGGTAATCATTTGAGCATAAATCGCAATTCGGATCAAGTGATTGCGTTTACTTTAACTTGTAATATGAGCGGTAAACCTGACAAGTGCAAACATTAGCGATAAACCCCTTATCAATTTCACGTAACTGTTAGCACTCCACTCGTAATCTGCCCCATCCTAGTGGATTTCTAAGGGTCTTAGGCAAATAGTAGAAAATTGTGGTCCTTGGATGTGTGATCTTGAGAAAGCTAAACTCTTGATTATTAATTATTCCTTTAGATCTAGCTTATCCTAGTAGTATATTTAATATTTCAGTTGATCTATATTCAATTTTTTATAGGTTTTGCAGTCACCCAGCAATCTTTATGATTCGGCTAGGTAATCCATGGTGTTATTGCAATAGAGCGGTTTCACGGTTTACAGTGAGAGAAATGTTTAAGAAGATGAGATAAGTTACGCCCACTTTGTTATAATAGAAACCCATAGTGTTCTTCTTGATTTGCCAAACAGAAATTTGTTCTTTTTAAATCAATAATTGGAAATATTGGGAAAAAACAATACTTTTAATATATTAAAAGAGCTGACATAAACATTGATCAAACATTATTAGTATACACGTCATGCCTACATACCTACATATGGCTATATACACATGGCATTCATATTGTTAACCACTCATGTCAGATATGACTTGAGTGCTAGGCCAAAGGTGCTAAACCTCTGCTCAAGTAGAGGATTTCTTTACTTATAGACTATGGGGTTGCACTGAAATATAAATTAAAAACACAGCACATATACATTACATACATACACACACACACACACACACACACATATATATATATATATATATATATATATATATATATGTAAATGTTACGGGTAAAGTCAGAAATCTGGGTAATCCTAGGATTACCCGGGTAAATCTGACATTACCCAAGCAGCTGTGGGTAAAGCCCGATGTAATGTATTTCCCCCATCTACACTATAACTTTTGCCTTTGCCTGGGGGTTCAAGAAAGGCGCCACGCTGAACTTCTGGCATCCACCCCAAGTGAACCTTGGAGAATGAGGTTTGAACCCCCCAGGCAGAGGCAAAAAAGATAGTGAAGATTTGTGAATTTCAGTGCATCGTATATTTGTTTGATGCTGTGACTCGATGCACTCGTAGAAGATTTATCATGTTACATCAGACTTTACCCATAGCTGCTTGGGTAATGCTAGGATTACCCAATTTCTTACTTTACCTGCAACATATACATCTTTGATCCCTTACCAGTCCAGCACCTTGTCATATACCATATTCCTTAAAGTGTCTTAAAACTGCATGCTCTTTCTGAATCATAAAAATTTATTTTGACTTGAGTGCCCCTTTTGACTTTGATATGAGCAGTAATAGCTCTCATTTCATTATTCAATAAAAGTATAGGGCGCACTATTGACTTGTTCTCTATTTAACATTTTTTACCATCCACTTACGTAAGCAATAACACTCTCTGCACCATCAACAGCACTCTACTTGTAATCTAACCCTTATTTTCTTAGAAATATGTAACATACAAAACAACTGGTTTCTTTTTCAAAAGAAGAAAACCAATGTATATAGAAACCTTTTCTTAAAAAAAAAAAAAAAAACTTAAATTACTGATCCCCTCTGTTTTCAAAACCACTATAATATTGTTTCTTTATTAATATATAAGCCCTTGACTATTCTCTACCAATTTATGGGGTTGTAGCAGATTCTTCACCAGATTAACAGACAAACCGGACTCAAAATTATTTTCAACAGTTGTGAATTTAATTAAGCATTACACAGATTATTTTTTTTCATTTGCAAAACGTTATGGTATTTTGATTATTCATTCACTTTAATGAACTCAATGTGGTTGTTTCATGTTTGGCCATGTAGTCCTTGGCATAAAGCCCCAGTTTAAATGTGAGCCTTTCTGTATCCAGAAATGGTTTCTATTACTTGGCAACATATCCACTCTCAATGATGGAAGGTTTGAAGAAAAAAAATAAAATACAATTACATTTGAAAGGCTGCCAAAAAACATCAACGTGCTGTTAAGCTGCCTTCTATTATGCAATCCAATCCTCTTAAGATTTCATATTTCTAAAATTGCGGTGCACCTGTTTGCAAGAAAAAAAAAAGTACCTTGTCACATGATGACATGCTTTGTTAAATCGTTTATACTTTATATATTAGCTCTACAATGTGCTTTTTATCAAGAAAAAAAAAGAAAAGGTTTTCAACCTGATTAAATGACACTTCCTTCTAGAATTTCCCATTTGAATTACACAATGTATTTATCTAGTATCTTCAGTGTGAACACTGGGCTGGTTTGAAATGTGCCAGTGAAACATTGGTGATAGTATTATATGAGCTGACACCGAAATGTGTAAAATCTAGAGCAAATCTACCTTAATGTACTGTATCAAATACATTTTTAATAAGATACTTTGGTCTTTTTTTTGTTTTTATTATTTTACTTGTACTTAAAGTGAATGCCAACTTTCATGAATCAGTGCCCAGTTTTTAAAAAAAAACTTTTAAAAACAGGGGCACTTTCATTCATTAAAGTTTACATTGCACCGGATTTTACAAATACTTACCTTCTGAAACATCGGATAGCTGATCGCCCCGCCTGCTTCTTCCTGCTGTACTAACACACAAACTGGCTTCCTCCAATCACGGCGTGGCCTCACCAGATGAACGCTCCGGGGGGGGAAGCAGTGATTGGAGAGAGACAATTTCGTCATTGCTGACGAAGTACAGAGGAGCTGCAGGCGTGGGACCGGTGATCCAGTGTTTCAGGAGAAGAAGGTAAGGATTTGTAAAATCTGGTGCAATGTAAACTTTCATGAATGAAAGTGCCCCTGTTTTTAATAGTTTTTTTTAAAAAAAAACAGGCACTGATTCATGAAAGTTGACATTCACTTTAAGTTAAAGCATTAAAAAAGAGGATGGTATATTACTAACCAACTAGACTTTCAAATCCTTTATAGAAAACATTGTTTAGTGTTTTTTAGTTGTAGAATAAATAATCTTAATATTTATTATTCATGGGTGTTGGGTGTATAAAATGTAATAAAAAATGTACGGAAGTACTCTATATAAAGCACTTACATGTACTAGGGGGTCTGTTAATGAAGTAGGGAATTAGGGAGAACTAAAATCATCTAAAATTGAAAGGTTGGAATACAGCACAAATATTAAACTCAGTATTTAGGTATAACTATATAAAAATGATACTACTGCAGCATTATAAAAATACTGTAGTGTTTGAAACCCTTAAAAAAGATACATATATGTATATGGAGTGCATTCAGTGCAGGAGGCAGTTACAAGTGATCTTCCTCAGGGTTAAGTTCTGGGGCCTGTTTTGTTTAACATATTTATTAGTGATATTGATAGAGTGATTTAGAGGAAGATATGTCTGTTTACAGACAATACAAAAACTGTAACACAGTGTATGTTTTAGAACAGCAAGAGTCCACAGCACCAAATAAAGAGGAAAAGTTCTTGTCTTTATGTCATTTATTTTCTTTTAGCTTACAAAAATCATGTAGGCAGACAGCAGCAAACAAAAGCAACGGTTCGGGCTATTCACCCTTAATCATACTAATTAATCCTTAGCATGATTAAGGGTGAATAGCCCGAAACGTTGCTTTTGTTTGCTGCTGTGAACTTTTCAAGACAAGAACTTTTCCTCTTTATTTGGTGCTGTGGACTCTTGCTATTGTGGATTCATTGAGAGGCGTTAGCAGTGGCCCTCTACCACCTGCACAAGGTAGTGTGCTGTTTGTCTATTCTGAACTAGTGTATGTTTTAGGGGTGGGTGGATCAATAAGAAGTGATATAAAAACATGGGACACATGGACAAATGATTGGGATCTAAAGTTCAACATCACAAGTTTAAAATAATGCATTTAGGAAAGAAAGATCCAAAGATCAATTACATACCCAGGGGCCGATTTACCATTGCTGTATTGTGCCTAATGCACCTGTTTCCGTGCAAGCCTTCAGGCTCGCCGAAAACAGGAGTTAAGAAGCAGCGTTATTAAGACCGCTGCTCCTTAACTCGTATGCCTTCTGTGAGGTGGCAGACATTAATCTGCCCGATCGCATACGATTGGGTTGATTGAAATCCCCTGCTAGCGGCGGATTGGCTGTGAATCTGCAGGGGGCGGCATTGCACAATCAGTTTACCAGAACTGCTTGTGCAATGTTAAATGCTGTCGACATTCAGCGATGTCGGGTGGACATGATCGCTACAGCGGATCATGTCTGTCCTGCAGTTAGTAAATGCATCCAAATCTAAAATAATACATGGTGGCTAATGACAGCCTAATGTTTTTAAAAACTTTTTTTTTTTTCACTTAAAGTGACAGTCTACTACAGAATTTTTTTTTTTTTTAAAGATAGATATTCCCTTTATTACCCATTCCCCAGTTTTACATAACCAAGCGGGTTATATTAATATACTTTTTACCTCAGTGATTAATTTGTATCTAGGCCTCTGCAGACTGCCCCCTTATCTCAGTTCTTTTTACATACTTGCATTCTATCCATTCAGTGCTGACTCTTAAATAACTCCACAAGCAAAGATCAATGTTATCTGTATGGCATACCTTAACTCACGCTGTCTAACTGTGAAAGAAAACTTTCAAAATGCACTGAGATAAGAGGTGGGCTTTAAAGGGACACTGAACCCAAAAATGTTCTTTCTTGATTCAGATAGAGCATGCAATATTAAGCAACTTTCTAATTTACTCCTATTATCAATGTTTCTTCTTTCTCTTGCTATCTTTATATGAAAAAGAAGGCATCTAAGCTTTTTTCTTGGTTCATTACTCTGGACAGCAGTTTTTGATTGATGGATGAATTTATCCACCAATCAGCAAGGACAACCTAGGTTGTTCACAAAAAATGGGCCGGCATCTAAACTTACATTCTTGCAGTTCAAATAAAGATACCAAGAGAATAAAGAACATTTGATAATAGGAATAAATTAGAAAGTTGCTTTAAATGTCATGCTCTATCTGAATCACAAAAGAAAAAAATTTGGGTACAGTGTCTCTTTAACAGTTTAGAAATCAGTTTGTGCCTATCCTAGGTTAAGCTTTCAGCAAAGAATGCCAAGAGAACAAAGCTAATTTGATGATAAAAGTAAATTGGAAAGTTGTTTAAAATTGCATGCCCTATCTGAATCGTGAAGGTTAATTTTGACTAGACTGTCCCTTTAACCATTAATGTCAATTCATGGCACATATGTGATTAACAATTTTATATAATTTGGTGTAATTATATTAAGTCCAAACGCTTAATTGCAATAATAAATTAGGAATCTGATTATGATTACCATAAGTTAGGTAGAAGTGTCATAGGTGTGAGTGGTGTTTTATTTTACATCTGTTAACTATTGTGTTTGCTAATATGTAAACTGTAAGCATGTGCAATAAACTTTAAAATTAAAAATTTTTTTTTAACCACTTAAAAGAATGTTATACTCAAATATTTACCTGTTTCATCTAAAAAAACGCTTCAAAATGTATTCCATGTATTTCACTTTGCTTTTACTTAAAGGGACATTGTACACTAGATTTTCCTTTGCATAAATGTGTTGTAGATGATCCATTTTTATAGCCTGTCTGTGATTGGAGGAAGCCGGATTCCTCATTTTAGACCCAGGAAGAGGCTTTGCGACGGGCGGAGGAAGCTGGAGTCACGGCGTTCATCACGGTGTTGAATCAGACACTGATTCCCCTGGGGGGAAGCCGTGATTGGAGGATGACCTATCCATCATTTCTGACGTCAGAAATGGCTTGCAACGACCAGAGGAAGCTGGAGCTGCTGTGAAGATTAAAAGGTAAGTTTTTTTCTCTCAACAGGAGTGAAATGTAAATTTTGATGAATTAAAGTGCCCCTGTTTTTAATGAAATTTTTAAAAACTTAAGCATAAAAATTGACATCCACTTTAAGCAAAATTGCTTAAAGGGACGAGTAGTTGAAAAATGTATCTTGCATATATGAAAGAGCAGATATATAAATATGTGAAATATATTTTTTATTTATTTATTTTGCATGAAAAAGGTTAAAGGGACAGTATACAACAATATTCATATAACTGCATATAATATACACTATCATAATGAAGAATATGCAAAGATTCTGAATTTTTAAAAACCGGGCACTTTAGCATCAAAATTGACATTCACTTTAAGAAAACCAAATAGATTTTGTAGATATTAACGCTATTGAAATAAAAATGTGAAAATCTGGTTGATTTCTTTTTCTTATGCAGTGGGATACTGCTATGACATTCTACCAAGAATTAATGAAAACCTTGCAATAACTGGGTTTCCTAATTGTTTGGAAAGAGGAGAAATTTATGCAAAGCTGCAGCCAACACTTTTGTATCAACAACATGAAATTATGAAATTTGTTTGGTTGATCTTATGGAACAGAGTATTCTTTATGTGGCTTAGAGAAAATATTATTAAAAGGATATGAAACCCCAAAAATGTATCTTGTGATTCAGACAAAGCATACGATTTTTTTTAAAAAGTTTCCAATTTACTTCTATCATCAATGTGCTTTGTTCCCATGCTATTCTTTGTTGAAGAGATACCTAGGTAGGTTTCTGGAGCACTACATGACAGGAAATAGTGCTGCCATCTAGTGCTGTTGAAAATGGATAATATTGTTTGAAAACTGCTACCATATAGTGTTCCAGATACGTGCATGCTTCTGAGTATTTTCAACAAATACCAAAATACCAAACACCAAGAGAATAGAAGTAAATTTGAAAGTTGCTTAAAATTGTATGCTCTACCTGAATCATGAAATAAACATTTTGGATATCATGTCCCTTTAAATTGAGAGAATTAAACCTGAAAATTAACTGTCTGGTTCTCAGCCCACCCAGACTCCGCCCATGAGGAACCTAACCCCATCCATGACACACCGGCCACCGCCCATAACCTTGCCTCTCTGATTGCATTTTTACCAACAAAATACCCATGATCCACCACCTACAATTCCCCCTCATCTCCCTGGTCCCACAAAACCACTGGTAAATATTATGAGGTGTATAAATTGTGTATTCATTTTTAAGGTACAGTTATATAAACTGTTATGACAAACCTGGATATTTGATGCAATTTTTGTAGTGATTTTGGAACTTAGACTGATCTATGATAGCTACTTTGATTTTACTTTTTAATGATGATTTTAGAAGTTATAATGTTCTAGTTGTTCGGAAATTGTGTAATTTGGGGTAAAATGAAACAACTGATTATGTTTTAATTTAATGATGATTTTATTTTTTGTTCTGTTATAAGAATTAATTTACCTAGATTCTAGTCATTTCGATTTTGGTAAAATGTGGCAGCCTGATTGAATTACATGTGATAGAACATAGATACACATATAACAGAAACATGAATTCACTTTTTGTTTGTGATTTCCACTTGTTACAGTATGTTTTCCTAATAATCTATTTTCCCTGTCCGCCACCACCACTCACGAGCAGTGTGTGGTGCTGCACAAGCAAGTAATTGTGCAATAGCACATAAGGGCACTGTAGGTATAGGGTCAGCTTGAAGCTAAACGGACAGGTTCCAAAGTCAGACATTTTTTCAGTCTGCTGCTTTGTACATGGGGCCCTATGAGTTTAAGGGGTACTGAAACCAGAAACTTAACTAAATAAATGTATATACATGTGTGTGTGTGCGTAAGTATTTATGTGTGTGCACGTGTGTGTATATGTATGTTTATGCCTGTGCATGTGTGCGTGTGTATGTGAGTGTTTCTGTGTGCGTGCAAGTGTTTCTGCATGTGTAAGAGGGAGCGCATGTGTGCGTGAGTGTTTGTGTGTGTGTGCCTGTGTGTGTGTGTATGTGTGCATGTGTATGTGTGTGTGTATATTTGTGTGTGCATGTGTATATGTGTATTCCTGTGTGTGTGCATGTGTATGTGTGTGTGTGTGTATGTGTGCATGTGTATGTGTGTGTGTATATTGTGTGTGCATGTGTATATGTGTATTCCTGTGTGTGCGAATGTGTATGTGTGTGTGTGTGTGTGTATGTGAATTTTGTATGTGTTATAATTTTCTTAATACCATGGAAACAGATATTCAACATAAAAATATTATGAAGAACGTGTATGTATATGTATTCATAAAAAATAGCCATGATATTAAATAGAAATTGACAGCATAATCGTTACAAGATCTACACCACTTGTCTGTTTTAGGACATTTTTTTTGGAATTGTGCATACATTTTAGCTAATATAATGAGACCCAGCTGGTTGCATATTTGCACAATTACCCAGGCAAGAAATATTCCCCCCAATGAATTGTTCAATGGATTATCTCATCATGCTTATTGACTAACAGTTATTGGATTCTACTTTAAAGAGGTGGTACAAGGTCCAGCTGTCACAATGTAGAGGCCTAGTAAGTGTAGTTCAATCATATCCAATGAGCATTGGTACTTCCAAAACAAACATTGCAATGAAAGCTAAGGTAGCAGGGGGCTCGCAAAGTATGTTGCCTAGGGCTTGTTAAAGTTTAAAAATGTTTTTTATAGTGAGTCAATTTGTAAAGAAAGGACCTGACGCGGCATGTGTCAAATGCTGTCAAGTGATGCAATACCTAGCTCATATTCACAAACCTGAAACTTAGTATATCTCATGGGACTTTGCAAGCATAGAAAAAACTTTAGCAAGACTGAGCTAATTTAACATGAAAATAAGAATGTCAGAATTAGAACAATTCATGGAATAAAAAACAAACAAAAACATAGCTTTTCATAATAGTAATATTTTAAACAATAACACAGATGAGTAATGTATTCTGGAACAAATTTAATAAATTAACAACAGAATTCCAAAACTAGCCATTTAAAATAGAGCACATGCATGCCTAGTAGCTTTGAAGTCTCAGAAGGGCTAAAGCAAAGTGAAAGGCGAAAACAAAGAAGTCTTATTTCTTCATTTATAGGATAAGGTGATTTTAATATTTGGAAAAAAATCATATACTTTTGGTGTACAATTTATGTGTGGGGTCTTCGAAGTTTAGATAATTACCAAAAAATTACAGGTTTGAACCAAACCGAATGGGGCTGTATACCTCTGTTTCCGCACGAGCCTTCAGGCAGTGGTCTTAAGACTGCTGCTCCCTAACTCGTTCGCTGCCTCTGAGGCTGCGGACATCAATCCGCCCAATCTCATACGATCGGGTTGATTGACACCCCCTGCTAGTGGCCGATTGGCCGCGAATCTGCAGGGGGCGGCATTGCACAAGTATTGCACAAGCAGTTCATGTCCGCAAGACACTTGATAAATCGGCCCCCATATCTTGATATTTAAAGGTGTTCCTATGTTTAATAAAATGAAAATACAAGGGGAAACCACCAATGTCCAAAGAGAATACATAATAAAAGGATATGAAACCCAAACAACGTTCATTTGTGATTCAGGCAGAACATACAATTTTAAAAAAAGTTTCCAATTTACTTCTGTTAGCAGATTTGCTTTGTTCCCATGGTATTGTTTGTTGAAGAGATGTCTAAGTAGGTGTCTGGAGCACTACATAACAGGATATAGTGTTGCCATTTAGTGCTCTTGCAAATGATTCTGGCAAAACTGCTGCCATATAGTTCTCAAGACACATGCACACTCCTGAGCGTATGGCCCTGCTTTTCAACAAAATATACATAGGGCCTATCTATCAAGCTCCGGATGGAGCTTGATGCCCCGTGTTTCTGGCAAGCCTGCAGGCTCGCCAGAAACAGCAGTTATGAAGCAGCGTTCACAAAGACCGCTCCTCCATAACCTGTCCGCCTGCTTTGAGCAGGCGGACAGACATTGCCGGAATTCAACCCGATCGAGTACGATTGGGTTGATTGACACCTCCCTGCTGGCGGCCCATTGTCCGCGAGTCTGCAGGGGGTGGCGTTGCACCAGCATCTCTTGTGAGCTGCTGGTGCAATGCTGAATACGGAGAGCGTATTGCTCTCCGTATTCAGCAAGGTCTGGCGGACCTGATCCGCACTGTCAGATCAGGTCCGCCAAACTTTGTTAAATATAGGCCATAAAGAACAAAGAACATTTGACAATAGAAGTAAATGAGAAAATTGTTTAAAATAATATGCTCTATCTGAATAAGGAAAAAAAAATTTAAGGTTTTTTTTTGTCTATTTCCAAGGCTAACAAGTTCCATAGGTATAATCAACAACATGCACAGCTGCTACCTTTTGCACCTCTAGATAAATTAACTCTGAAAAACACAAAAAAGAGAGAATGCTTCAATGGTGTGATGATAACACATCTTGTATACATTTCAGCAACAAGGTACTCACAAATGATGTGCACCTAAATAAAATGTCTTGGAATACAATGCTGTTTGCTCAAGCTTAATATGTAGTTTTTAAGCAAGATTTTTTTGTAGATTTTTCTATGTTGATGTACACCCATTCCTTAGACTTCCTCAGATAGGTTGCAAAGAGGTTAAACCCATAGTTAAATACCACCCAGGAGCTGCAGAGAACTGCTGGTACTGAGTGGATATGACTACTGAACCAATCAGCAGTGATAGCATAACAAATTAGAATGTTATACACTATATTGGCCTTTTAAATATTATCTAAAATACTTGATTTTTAAAGATTTCATATTTTTTCATTGTTATATAAATTACTTAAGTAGAGTTTAAGCGTTTTCATAAAAACAATATATAAAAAGGAAACATGTTAGCAATAGTTTATTTTTGAGTATTATGCTAAGGACAAAAAAAATAATTCAAGGGCTAGATTACAAATTGAGCACTAATTTATCCCGCACCTGTAAATGGGCAAATTTGCCTGTTTACAGGCACACGATAAATAACTAGCTAATAAAGTTAGCAGGTGTTAGAAAAAAAACGGCACCAAAAATTGCCTTTATATTGCAGTCTATGGGGAACTTTGTGTTCTCAGTAAATATAAATGTATATGCTTATATACATATATATTTATGTGTTAATATAAATATATAGGAAAAGAAGAAGCGGTCTTTCTATAATAAAAAGTTCCTTTATTGAGACATCAAAGTTAAAAAATCCATGCAGGTTCAAAGTGCAAAATGAGGGTGAAACCCCTAGGCGGTTGACATGTTTCGGCCGTGGGCCGTAATCATAACCCGCTGTGCTCCACCTTACAGGTGAATATAAGGGGTAAGACTGGTTTTAATTGGTTAAAAATAATTAATTGGAACACCCTCAAACACAATGCAGTTTAAGGGACATGATACTCATATGCTAAATCACTTGAAACTGATGCAGTATAACTGTAAAAAGCTGACAGGAAAATATCACCTGAGCATCTCTATGTAAAAAAGGAAGATATTTTACCTCACAATTTCCTCAGCTCAGCAGAGTAAGTTTTGTGTAAAAAGTTATACTCAGCTGCTCCCAGCTGCAGGTAAAAAAATAAAAAAAAATGAAGAAATGAACAGCAGCCAATCAGCATCAGCAGTGCTGAGGTCATGAACTCTTACTGTGATCTCATGAGATTTCATAGTAAGCTTCCTTTACCTGATTGGTGAAATAATATGAGAGTTCACGATGCTCATTCCCTAAGATGTCCCGGGACAGACACACTAAAATGCTGCTTAGAAATCCTTTACAATGGGAGGTGGCTACTGAGGAACTTTTGAGGTAAAATATCTTTCTTTTTTACATAGAGATGTTCAGGTGATATTTTCTAATCAGCTTTTTACAGCTATGCTGCATCACTTTCAAGTGTTTAAACATTTGGGTATTATGGCCCTTTAAAGTAATTAACCAAAATGCGACAACAGCATAATAAGCACAGGTAAATACATATATAAAAGACATAAGCAAGAGCACCAACGTTATTATAAAACGTTACAAGAGGAAATATATAATATACATAAGTATATGCAAATATCAGATTAAGCACACGTGGTTAGTCTAAGAAGACCAAGAAACTGTATGCATACACTGAAATATTATAAATAGTGCTAAAATACATATTGCATAATAGAAAAATAGTAGTACTATAATATACTATATAAGAAAATAATATAATGATATAATAATAACCATAAAGTGCTCAAAGAATAAGAGAAAAGAGTAAAAAAGTAGAATACTGAAAATAAATGAAAATGAAAATAAGATAGGATAGACATGTGCGATTCGGTTTGGTCCGAATCGAAATGCGGACGAATTTTGCCAAATTCGGAATTTGGATCGATTCGAATTTCCAAATTGCGGCAGTGCCGAATCTACCGAAAAAATCCGAATCGATTCAAATTTATTCGGATGGATTTGGATGGATTCGGATGGCCATGTATTACACTAGTATTGTACAGTATACTAGTGTAATACACAGCACATCCCACTTAACAGTGCCGAAATTCCGAAAATCTGAATCGATTCAAACCGAATCGAACCGAACCGAATTTCACACGAATCCGAATCGATCCAAACTGAAATTCGAATCGGTCCAAACCGAACCGAATTTTTCGCGGCTGCACATGTCTAAGATAGGATAGTATGATACAGGAGTATGAGAAGATGCAAGGCACTAATTACATAATAGTCTATCACTAAAGTAGTGTGGAACAAAGAGTGTACAGTAATGTAACATAATAGATAACTTTATATGGCTAAATTTAATAACATAGATTCATTCATTATAACACCATAGGACAAACGTCCAAAAGATTGCACAATATAAGTGCCAAGATGAAAAATATTAATTTATGGTTACTGCCTGTATAGAAGACTACCTATACAAAGAAAATAAATTCCAATAAATACAGTTAGCAAAATATGACACCTGGCTATAATTAGTGATGTCGCGAATTGTTCGCCGGCGAATAGTTCCCGGCGAATATAGCTTGTTCGCGTTCGCAACAGCGGGCGAACATATGTGATGTTCGATCCGCCCCCTATTCGTCATCATTGAGTAAACTTTGACCCTGTATCTCACAGTCAGCAGAAACATTCCAGCCAATCAGCAGCAGACCCTCCCTCCCAGACCCTCCCAGCTCATGGACAGCAGCCATTTTAGATTCATTCGGAAGCTGCATTCTTAGTGAGAGGAGGGACAGTGTAGCTGCTGCTGATTTAATAGGGAAATTGATAGCTAGGCTAGTGTATTCAGTGTCCACTACAGTTCTGAAGGACTCATCTGATCTCTGCTGTAAGGACAGCACCCCAAAAGCCCTTTTTAGGGCTAGAACATCAGTCTTTTTTTTTTCTGTGTAATCTAATTGCAGTTGCCTGCCTGCCAGCGTGTGTGTCAGGCTCACAGCGTATATTGTGCCCACTTGCCCAGTGCCACCACTCATATCTGGTGTAACAGTAGTGTACATTTAAAAAAAACAACACTTTTTGACTGTGTTAAATAATAGCAGTAAGTTTCCTTCACACGTGTGCGTTTCAGAGCCTGCCTGCCAGGGCACAGTGTCACACCAGTGCAACTCATATCTGGTGTAACAGTAGTGTATATTTAAAAAAAAAACTTTTTTGACTGTGAAACATCAGTCTGCTTGTGTAATCTAATTGCAGTTGCCTGCCTGCCAGCGTGTGTGTCAGGCTCACAGCGTATACTGTGCCCACTTGCCCAGTGCCACCACTCATATCTGGTGTAACAGTAGTGTACATTTAAAAAAAAAAACATTTTTGACTGTGAAACATCAGTCTGCTAGTGCAATCTAATTGCAGTTGCCTGCCTGCCAGTGTGTGTGCCAGGCCCACTTGCCCAGTGCCACCACTCATATCTGGTGTAACAGTAGTGTAAATTTAAAAAAAAAAACTTTTTTGACTGTGAAACATCAGTCTGCTAGTGTAATCTAATTGCAGTTGCCTGCCTGCCAGCATGTGTGCCAGGCTCAAAGCATATACTGTGCCCACTTGCCCAGTGCCACCACTCATATCTGGTGTAACAGTAGTGTAAATTTAAAAACAAAAAACTTTTTTGACTGTGAAATATCAGTCTGCTTGTGTAATCTAATTGCAGTTGCCTGCCTGCCAGCGTGTGTGCCAGGCCCACTTGCCCAGTGCCACCACTCATATCTGGTGTAACAGTAGTGTAAATTTAAAAAAAAAAACTTTTTTGACTGTGAAACATCAGTCTGCTAGTGTAATCTAATTGCAGGTGCCTGCCTGCCAGCATGTGTGCCAGGCTCACAGCATATACTGTGCCCACTTGCCCAGTGCCACCACTCATATCTGGTGTAACAGTAGTGTAAATTTAAAAACAAAAAACTTTTTTGACTGTGAAATATCAGTCTGCTTGTGTAATCTAATTGCAGTTGCCTGCCTGCCAGCGTGTGTGCCAGGCTCACAGTGTATACTGTGCCCACTTGCCCAGTGCCACCACTCATATCTGGTGTAACAGTAGTGTACATTTAAAAAAACACAACACTTTTTTGACTGTGTTAAATAATAGCAGTAAGTTTCCTTCACACGTGTGCGTTTCAGAGCCTGCCTGCCAGGGCACAGTGTCACACCAGTGCAACTCATATCTGGTGTAACAGTAGTGTATATTTAAAAAAAAAAAACTTTTTTGACTGTGAAACATCAGTCTGCTTGTGTAATCTAATTGCAGTTGCCTGCCTGCCAGCGTGTGTGTCAGGCTCACAGCGTATACTGTGCCCACTTGCCCAGTGCCACCACTCATATCTGGTGTAACAGTAGTGTACATTTAAAAAAAAAAAACATTTTTGACTGTGAAACATCAGTCTGCTAGTGCAATCTAATTGCAGTTGCCTGCCTGCCAGGGTGTGTGCCAGGCCCACTTGCCCAGTGCCACCACTCATATCTGGTGTAACAGTAGTGTAAATTTAAAAAAAAACAAAAAACTTTTTTGACTGTGAAACATCAGTCTGCTTGTGTAATCTAATTGCAGTTGCCTGCCTGCCAGCGTGTGTGCCAGGCCCACTTGCCCAGTGCCACCACTCATATCTGGTGTAACAGTAGTGTAAATTTAAAAAAAAAACTTTTTTGACTGTGAAACATCAGTCTGCTAGTGTAATCTAATTGCAGTTGCCTGCCTGCCCGCATGTGTGCCAGGCTCACAGCATATACTGTGCCCACTTGCCCAGTGCCACCACTCATATCTGGTGTAACAGTAGTGTAAATTTAAAAAAAAACTACTTTTTTGACTGTGAAACATCAGTCTGCTAGTGTAATCTAATTACAGTTGCCTGCCTGCCAGCATGTGTGTCAGGCCCACTTGCCCAGTGCCACCACTCATATCTGGTGTAACAGTAGTGTAAATTTAAAAAAAAAAAACTTTTTTGACTGTGAAACATCAGTCTGCTTGTGTAATCTAATTGCAGTTGCCTGCCTGCCAGCGTGTGTGCCAGGCCCACTTGCCCAGTGCCACCACTCATATCTGGTGTAACAGTAGTGTAAATTTAAAAAAAAAAACTTTTTTGAATGTGAAACATCAGTCTGCTTGTGTAATCTAATTGCAGTTGCCTGCCTGCCAGCGTGTGTGCCAGGCCCACTTGCCCAGTGCCACCACTCATATCTGGTGTAACA
The DNA here is from genome assembly GCF_027579735.1 of Bombina bombina. Classification (NCBI taxonomy): domain Eukaryota; kingdom Metazoa; phylum Chordata; class Amphibia; order Anura; family Bombinatoridae; genus Bombina; species Bombina bombina. The sequence goes on from NC_069499.1 coordinate 127,499,449, forward strand.
GTAGTGTAAATTTAAAAAAAAAAACTTTTTTGACTGTGAAACATCAGTCTGCTTGTGAAATCTAATTGCAGTTGCTTGCCTGCCAGCGTGTGTGCCAGGCCCACTTGCCCAGTGCCACCACTCATATCTGGTGTAACAGTAGTGTAAATTAAAAAAAAAACAAAAAACTTTTTTGACTGTGAAACATCAGTCTGCTAGTGTAATCTAATTGCAGTTGCCTGCCTGCCAGCATGTGTGCCAGGCTCACAGCATATACTGTGCCCACTTGCCCAGTGCCACCACTCATATCTGGTGTAACAGTAGTGTAAATTTAAAAACAAAAAACTTTTTTGACTGTGAAATATCAGTCTGCTTGTGTAATCTAATTGCAGTTGCCTGCCTGCCAGCGTGTGTGCCAGGCTCACAGCGTATACTGTGCCCACTTTCCAAGTGCCACCACTCATATCTGGTGTAACAGTAGTGTAAATTTTAAAAAAAACTACTTTTTTGACTGTGAAACATCAGTCTGCTAGTGTAATCTAATTGCAGTTGCCTGCCTGCCAGCGTGTGTGTCAGGCCCACTTGCCCAGTGCCACCACTCATATCTGGTGTAACAGTAGTGTAAATTTAAAAAAAAAAACTTTTTTGACTGTGAAACATCAGTCTGCTTGTGAAATCTAATTGCAGTTGCTTGCCTGCCAGCGTGTGTGCCAGGCCCACTTGCCCAGTGCCACCACTCATATCTGGTGTAACAGTAGTGTAAATTAAAAAAAAAACAAAAAACTTTTTTGACTGTGAAACATCAGTCTGCTAGTGTAATCTAATTGCAGTTGCCTGCCTGCCAGCATGTGTGCCAGGCTCACAGCATATACTGTGCCCACTTGCCCAGTGCCACCACTCATATCTGGTGTAACAGTAGTGTAAATTTAAAAACAAAAAACTTTTTTGACTGTGAAATATCAGTCTGCTTGTGTAATCTAATTGCAGTTGCCTGCCTGCCAGCGTGTGTGCCAGGCTCACAGCGTATACTGTGCCCACTTTCCAAGTGCCACCACTCATATCTGGTGTAACAGTAGTGTAAATTTAAAAAAAAACTACTTTTTTGACTGTGAAACATCAGTCTGCTAGTGTAATCTAATTGCAGTTGCCTGCCTGCCAGCGTGTGTGTCAGGCCCACTTGCCCAGTGCCACCACTCATATCTGGTGTAACAGTAGTGTAAATTTAAAAAAAAAAACTTTTTTGAATGTGAAACATCAGTCTGCTTGTGTAATCTAATTGCAGTTGCCTGCCTGCCAGCGTGTGTGCCAGGCCCACTTGCCCAGTGCCACCACTCATATCTGGTGTAACAGTAGTGTAAATTTAAAAAAAAAAAAACTTTTTTGACTGTGAAACATCAGTCTGCTTGTGTAATCTAATTGCAGTTGCCTGCCTGCCAGCGTGTGTGCCAGGCCCACTTGCCCAGTGCCACCACTCATATCTGGTGTAACAGTAGTGTAAATTTAAAAAAAAAAAAAACTTTTTTGACTGTGAAACTTCAGTCTTCTAGTGTAATCTAATTGCAGTTGCCTGCCTGCCAGCGTGTGTGCCAGGCTCACAGCGTATACTGTGCCCACTTGCCCAGTGCCACCACTCATATCTGGTGTAACAGTAGTGTAAATTTAAAAAAAAAAAAACTTTTTTGACTGTGAAACATCAGTCTGCTTGTGTAATCTAATTGCAGTTGCCTGCCTGCCAGCATGTGTGCCAGGCTCACAGCATATACTGTGCCCTCTTGCCCAGTGCCACCACTCATATCTGGTGTAACAGTAGCATAAATTTAAAAACAAAAAACTTTTTTGACTGTGAAATATCAGTCTGCTTGTGTAATCTAATTGCAGTTGCCTGCCTGCCAGCGTGTGTGCCAGGCTCACAGCGTATACTGTGCCCACTTGCCCAGTGCCACCACTCATATCTGGTGTAACAGTAGTGTACATTTAAAAAAAACAACACTTTTTTGGCTGTGTTAAATAATAGCAGTAAGTTTCCTTCACACGTGTGCGTTTCAGAGCCTGCCTGCCAGGGCACAGTGTCACACCAGTGCAACTCATATCTGGTGTAACAGTAGTGTATATTTAAAAAAAAAAAAACTTTTTTGACTGTGAAACATCAGTCTGCTTGTGTAATCTAATTGCAGTTGCCTGCCTGCCAGCGTGTGTGTCAGGCTCACAGCGTATACTGTGCCCACTTGCCCAGTGCCACCACTCATATCTGGTGTAACAGTAGTGTACATTTAAAAAAAAAAACATTTTTGACTGTGAAACATCAGTCTGCTAGTGCAATCTAATTGCAGTTGCCTGCCTGCCAGCGTGTGTGCCAGGCCCACTTGCCCAGTGCTACCACTCATATCTGGTGTAACAGTAGTGTAAATTTAAAAAAAAAAAAAAAAACTTTTTTGACTGTGAAACATCAGTCTGCTTGTGTAATCTAATTGCAGTTGCCTGCCTGCCAGCGTGTGTGCCAGGCCCACTTGCCCAGTGCCACCACTCATATCTGGTGTAACAGTAGTGTAAATTTAAAAAAAAAACTTTTTTGACTGTGAAACATCAGTCTGCTAGTGTAATCTAATTGCAGTTGCCTGCCTGCCAGCATGTGTGCCAGGCTCACAGCATATACTGTGCCCACTTGCCCAGTGCCACCACTCATATCTGGTGTAACAGTAGTGTAAATTTAAAAAAAAACTACTTTTTTGACTGTGAAACATCCGTCTGCTAGTGTAATCTAATTACAGTTGCCTGCCTGCCAGCGTGTGTGTCAGGCCCACTTGCCCAGTGCCACCACTCATATCTGGTGTAACAGTAGTGTAAATTTTAAAAAAAAAACTTTTTTGAATGTGAAACATCAGTCTGCTTGTGTAATCTAATTGCAGTTGCCTGCCTGCCAGCGTGTGTGCCAGGCTCACAGCGTATACTGTGCCCACTTGCCCAGTGCCACCACTCATATCTGGTGTAACAGTAGTGTAAATTTAAAAAAAAAAAAACTTTTTTGACTGTGAAACATCAGTCTGCTTGTGTAATCTAATTGCAGTTGCCTGCCTGCCAGCGTGTGTGCCAGGCCCACTTGCCCAGTGCCACCACTCATATCTGGTGTAACAGTAGTGTAAATTTAAAAAAAAAACAAAAAACTTTTTTGACTGTGAAACATCAGTCTGCTTGTGTAATCTAATTGCAGTTGCCTGCCTGCCAGCGTGTGTGCCAGGCCCACTTGCCCAGTGCCACCACTCATATCTGGTGTAACAGTAGTGTAAATTTAAAAAAAAAACTTTTTTGACTGTGAAACATCAGTCTGCTAGTGTAATCTAATTGCAGTTGCCTGCCTGCCAGCATGTGTGCCAGGCTCACAGCATATACTGTGCCCACTTGCCCAGTGCCACCACTCATATCTGGTGTAACAGTAGTGTAAATTTAAAAAAAACCTACTTTTTTGACTGTGAAACATCCGTCTGCTAGTGTAATCTAATTACAGTTGCCTGCCTGCCAGCGTGTGTGTCAGGCCCACTTGCCCAGTGCCACCACTCATATCTGGTGTAACAGTAGTGTAAATTTTAAAAAAAAAACTTTTTTGAATGTGAAACATCAGTCTGCTTGTGTAATCTAATTGCAGTTGCCTGCCTGCCAGCGTGTGTGCCAGGCTCACAGCGTATACTGTGCCCACTTGCCCAGTGCCACCACTCATATCTGGTGTAACAGTAGTGTAAATTTAAAAAAAAAAAAACTTTTTTGACTGTGAAACATCAGTCTGCTTGTGTAATCTAATTGCAGTTGCCTGCCTGCCAGCGTGTGTGCCAGGCCCACTTGCCCAGTGCCACCACTCATATCTGGTGTAACAGTAGTGTAAATTTAAAAAAAAACAAAACTTTTTTGACTGTGAAACTTCAGTCTTCTAGTGTAATCTAATTGCAGTTGCCTGCCTGCCAGCGTGTGTGCCAGGCTCACAGCGTATACTGTGCCCACTTGCCCAGTGCCACCACTCATATCTGGTGTAACAGTAGTGTAAATTTAAAAAAAAAAAAACTTTTTTGACTGTGAAACATCAGTCTGCTTGTGTAATCTAATTGCAGTTGCCTGCCTGCCAGCATGTGTGCCAGGCTCACAGCATATAGTGTGCCCTCTTGCCCAGTGCCACCACTCATATCTGGTGTAACAGTAGCATAAATTTAAAAACAAAAAACCTTTTTGACTGTGAAATATCAGTCTGCTTGTGTAATCTAATTGCAGTTGCCTGCCTGCCAGCGTGTGTGCCAGGCTCACAGCGTATACTGTGCCCACTTGCCCAGTGCCACCACTCATATCTGGTGTAACAGTAGTGTACATTTAAAAAAAACAACACTTTTTTGGCTGTGTTAAATAATAGCAGTAAGTTTCCTTCACACGTGTGCGTTTCAGAGCCTGCCTGCCAGGGCACAGTGTCACACCAGTGCAACTCATATCTGGTGTAACAGTAGTGTATATTTAAAAAAAAAAAAACTTTTTTGACTGTGAAACATCAGTCTGCTTGTGTAATCTAATTGCAGTTGCCTGCCTGCCAGCGTGTGTGTCAGGCTCACAGCGTATACTGTGCCCACTTGCCCAGTGCCACCACTCATATCTGGTGTAACAGTAGTGTACATTTAAAAAAAAAAACATTTTTGACTGTGAAACATCAGTCTGCTAGTGCAATCTAATTGCAGTTGCCTGCCTGCCAGCGTGTGTGCCAGGCCCACTTGCCCAGTGCTACCACTCATATCTGGTGTAACAGTAGTGTAAATTTAAAAAAAAAACAAAAAACTTTTTTGACTGTGAAACATCAGTCTGCTTGTGTAATCTAATTGCAGTTGCCTGCCTGCCAGCGTGTGTGCCAGGCCCACTTGCCCAGTGCCACCACTCATATCTGGTGTAACAGTAGTGTAAATTTAAAAAAAAAACTTTTTTGACTGTGAAACATCAGTCTGCTAGTGTAATCTAATTGCAGTTGCCTGCCTGCCAGCATGTGTGCCAGGCTCACAGCATATACTGTGCCCACTTGCCCAGTGCCACCACTCATATCTGGTGTAACAGTAGTGTAAATTTAAAAAAAACCTACTTTTTTGACTGTGAAACATCAGTCTGCTAGTGTAATCTAATTACAGTTGCCTGCCTGCCAGCGTGTGTGTCAGGCCCACTTGCCCAGTGCCACCACTCATATCTGGTGTAACAGTAGTGTAAATTTAAAAAAAAAAACTTTTTTGACTGTGAAACATCAGTCTGCTTGTGTAATCTAATTGCAGTTGCCTGCCTGCCAGCATGTGTGCCAGGCTCACAGCATATACTGTGCCCACTTGCCCAGTGCCACCACTCATATCTGGTGTAACAGTAGCGTAAATTTAAAAACAAAAAACTTTTTTGACTGTGAAATATCAGTCTGCTTGTGTAATCTAATTGCAGTTGCCTGCCTGCCAGCGTGTGTGCCAGGCTCACAGCGTATACTGTGCCCACTTGCCCAGTGCCACCACTCATATCTGGTGTAACAGTAGTGTACATTTAAAAAAAACAACACTTTTTTGGCTGTGTTAAATAATAGCAGTAAGTTTCCTTCACACGTGTGCGTTTCAGAGCCTGCCTGCCAGGGCACAGTGTCACACCAGTGCAACTCATATCTGGTGTAACAGTAGTGTATATTTAAAAAAAAAAAACTTTTTTGACTGTGAAACATCAGTCTGCTTGTGTAATCTAATTGCAGTTGCCTGCCTGCCAGCGTGTGTGTCAGGCTCACAGCGTATACTGTGCCCACTTGCCCAGTGCCACCACTCATATCTGGTGTAACAGTAGTGTACATTTAAAAAAAAAAACATTTTTGACTGTGAAACATCAGTCTGCTAGTGCAATCTAATTGCAGTTGCCTGCCTGCCAGCGTGTGTGCCAGGCCCACTTGCCCAGTGCTACCACTCATATCTGGTGTAACAGTAGTGTAAATTTAAAAAAAAAAAAAAAAACTTTTTTGACTGTGAAACATCAGTCTGCTTGTGTAATCTAATTGCAGTTGCCTGCCTGCCAGCGTGTGTGCCAGGCCCACTTGCCCAGTGCCACCACTCATATCTGGTGTAACAGTAGTGTAAATTTAAAAAAAAAACTTTTTTGACTGTGAAACATCAGTCTGCTAGTGTAATCTAATTGCAGTTGCCTGCCTGCCAGCATGTGTGCCAGGCTCACAGCATATACTGTGCCCACTTGCCCAGTGCCACCACTCATATCTGGTGTAACAGTAGTGTAAATTTAAAAAAAACCTACTTTTTTGACTGTGAAACATCAGTCTGCTAGTGTAATCTAATTGCAGTTGCCTGCCTGCCAGCGTGTGTGTCAGGCCCACTTGCCCAGTGCCACCACTCATATCTGGTGTAACAGTAGTGTAAATTTAAAAAAAAAAAAACTTTTTTGAATGTGAAACATCAGTCTGCTTGTGTAATCTAATTGCAGTTGCCTGCCTGCCTGCCAGCGTGTGTGCCAGGCCCACTTGCCCAGTGCCACCACTCATATCTGGTGTAACAGTAGTGTAAATTTAAAAAAAAACAAAAACTTTTTTGACTGTGAAACATCAGTCTGCTTGTGTAATCTAATAGCAGTTGCCTGCCTGCCAGCGTGTGTGCCAGGCCCACTTGCCCAGTGCCACCACTCATATCTGGTGTAACAGTAGTGTAAATTTAAAAAAAAAATAACTTTTTTGACTGTGAAACTTCAGTCTTCTAGTGTAATCTAATTGCAGTTGCCTGCCTGCCAGCGTGTGTGCCAGGCTCACAGCGTATACTGTTCCCACTTGCCCAGTGCCACCACTCATATCTGGTGTAACAGTAGTGTAAATTTAAAAAAAAAAACTTTTTTGACTGTGAAACATCAGTCTGCTTGTGTAATCTAATTGCAGTTGCCTGTCTGCCAGCGTGTGTGCCAGGCTCACAGCGTATACTGTGCCCACTTGCCCAGTGCCACCACTCATATCTTGTTTAATAGTAGTGTAAGTGTACATTTAAAAAAAAAAAAAATTTTGGACTGTGAAACATCAGTCTGCTTTTTTGTGTCAGGCTCACAGCGTATACTGTGCCCACTTGCCCAGCGTGTGTGCCAGGCCCACTTGCCCAGTGCCACCACTCATATCTGGTGTAACAGTAGTGTAAATTTAAAAAAAAAAAAAACTTTTTTGACTGTGAAACATCAGTCTGCTTGTGTAATCTAATTGCAGTTGCCTGCCTGCCAGCATGTGTGCCAGGCCCACTTGCCCAGTGCCACCACTCATATCTGGTGTAACAGTAGTGTAAATTTAAAAAAAAAACATTTTTGACTGTGAAACATCAGTCTGCTTGTGTAATCTAATTGCAGTTGCCTGCCTGCCAGCGTGTGTGCCAGGCTCACAGCATATACTGTGCCCACTTGCCCAGTGGCACCACTCATATCTTGTTTAATAGTAGTGTAAGTGTACATTTAAAAAAAATAATAATTTTGGACTGTGAAACATCAGTCTGCTTTTTTGTGTCAGGCTCACAGCGTATACTGTGCCCACTTGCCCAGTGCCACCACTTATATCTTGTTTAATAGTAGTGTAAGTGTACATTTAAAAAAATAAAAACTTTTTGGACTGTGAAACATCAGTCTGCTTTTTTGTGTCAGGCTCACAGCATATACTGTGCCCACTTGCCCAGTGCCACCACTCATATCTTGTTTAATAGTAGTGTAAGTGCACATTTAAAAAATAAATAAATTTTGGACTGTGAAACATCAGTCTGCTTTTTTGTGTCAGGCTCACAGCGTATACTGTGCCCACTTGCCCAGTGCCACCACTCATATCTTGTTTAATAGTAGTGTAAGTGTACATTTAAAAAAATAAAAACTTTTTGGACTGTGAAACATCAGTCTGCTTTTTTGTGTCAGGCTCACAGCGTATATTGTGCCCACTTGCCCAGTGCCACCACTCATATCTTGTTAAATAGTAGTGTAAGTGTACATTTAAAAAAAAACAAAAAAAACTTTTTGGACTGTGAAACATCAGTCTGCTTTTTTGTGTCAGGCTCACAGCGTATACTGTGCCCACTTGCCCAGTGGCACCACTCATATCTTGTTTAATAGTAGTGTAAACGTACATTTAAAAAAAAATGACAGGCAGAGGCAGGCCACCCCGCAGGTGCCGTCGTGGTCGTGGTGCTGTGCTTCCCTTTGGCCCTAGAATAATGCCCAGTGTTCAGAGGCCACGTACCATGAACTCGAAAAGTTCTGAGGACATAGTTGACTTTTTAACACAGGACACCCAATCTTCTATAGCTTCAGCTCCGAACCTTGATGCACTATCCTCCTCCAGCTTATCTTCAGGCACCTCTCAAGTTACCACTCGCCCGCCTGCTGCCACCACCAACACTAGCACCACAGCCGCTTCACTTGATCTGTCAGAGGAGTTATTTACACATCAGTTGGAAGAAATGAGTGATGCGCAACCATCATTGACAGAGGATGTAGATAGCAGGGATATGTCTCAGTCAGGCATCATTACAGACATGGACTTAAAGTGTGATGATGATGATGTTGTACCCGCTCCTACTTCCTTTGTTGATTTGTCAGATACAAGTGAAGTGGTTGATGATGACGATGCGTCCGTGGATGTCACGTGGGTGCCCGCTAGAAGAGAAGAACAGGGGGAAAGTTCAGATGGGGAGACAGAGAGGAGGAGGAGGAGACGAGTTGGAAGCAGGGGGAGGTCGTCGCAAGGAGCTAGTGGCACAGTCAGACAGCATGCATCAGCACCCGGGGTCAGCCAGACAGCACGCCAATCAACACATGCTGTTGCCACCATCAGAAGGCCGTCATCGCAGAGCTCAGCAGTGTGACATTTTTTTTGTGTGTCTGCCTCTGACAACAGCAATGCCATTTGCAACCTGTGCCAAAAGAAACTGAGTCGTGGGAAGTCCAACACCCACCTAGGTACAACTGCTTTGCGAAGACACATGATTGCACATCACAAACGCCTATGGGATCAACACATGAGTAGAAGCAGCACACAAATTCAAAGCCGCCATCCTCCTCCTGGTCCAGCATCTTCAGCCACGTCAACCTCTGCTGTCCTCCTGGCCCCCTCTCAACCATCCTCCACTCTGTCTCTCTTCCGGAGCAGTTCCTGCTCATCTGCCCACAGTCAGGTGTCTGTCAAGGACATGTTTGAGCGTAAGAAGCCAATGTCACAAAGTCACCCCCTTGCCCGGTGTCTGACAGCTGGCTTGTCTGAACTCTAAGCCCGCCAGCTTTTACCATACAAGCTGGTGGAGTCTGAGGCGTTCAAAAAATTTGTAGCTATTGGGACACCGCAGTGGAAGGTACCCGGCCAAAATTTCTTTGCACAAAAGGCAATCCCCAACCTGTACTCGATTGTGCGAAAGGAAGTAATGTCATGTCTGGCACACAGTGTTGGGGCAAGGGTCCATCTGACCACTGATAGCTGGTCTGCAAAGCATGGTCAGGGCAGGTATATCACCTACACTGCGCATTGGGTAAACCTGCTGATGGCTGCCAAGCATGGAATGCGTGGCTCTGCAGAGGAGTTGGTGACACCGCCACGACTTGCAGGCAGGCCTGCTGCCACCTCCTCTACTCCTCCTACTCCATCCTCTTCCATAACCTCCTCAGCTGAGTCCTCTTCTGCTGCTGCATCTTGCTCCACAGCAACGACACCCCCCAGCTCCCCAGGTACTATTCCACATACCGGATACGGCAGTGTCACACCGTCTTGGGGTTGACTTGCCTGAAAGCAGAGAGTCACACCGGACCAGCACTCCTGTCCGCCCTGAACGCACAGGTGGATCAGTGGCTGACTCCACACCAACTGGAGATCGGCAAAGTGGTTTCTGACAACGGAAGTAATTTGGTGGCGGCATTGAAATTGGGCAAGTTGACACATGTGCCGTGCATGGCACATGTGTGTAATCTGATCGTACAACGCTTTGTGCATAAGTACCCAGGCTTACAGGACGTCCTGAAGCAGGCCAGGAAGGTGTGTGGCCATTTCAGGCGTTCCTACACGGCCATGGCGCACTTTTCAGATATCCAGCGGCGAAACAACATGCCAGTGAGGTGCTTGATTTGCGACAGCCCTACACGTTGGAATTCAACACTCCTAATGTTTGACCGCCTGCTCCAACAAGAAAAAGCTGTTAACGAGTATTTGTATGACTGGGGTGCTAGGACAGCCTCTGCGGAGCTGGGAATTTTTTTGCCACGTTACTGGATGCTCATGCGCAATGCCTGTAGGCTCATGCGTCCTTTTGAGGAGGTGACAAACCTAGTCAGTCGCACTGAAGGCACCATCAGCGACATCATACCATTTGTTTTCTTCCTGGAGCATGCCCTGCGAAGAGTGCTGGATCAGGTCGTAGACGTGCGTGAAGAGGAAGAGTTGTGGTCACCATCACCACCAGAAACAGCCTTATCAGCATCGCTTGCTGGACCAGCGGCAACGCTGGAAGAGGATTGTGAGGAAGAGGACTCAGAGGAGGAATGTGGCTTTGAGGAGGAGGAGGAGGAAGACCAACCACAACAGGCATCCCAGGGTACCTGGGTGTTGTACGTAGCTGGGGGGAAGAAGATACCTTCAGTGAGATCACTGAGGACGAGGAACGGGACATGAGTAGCTCGGCATCCAACCTTGTGCAAATGGGGTCTTTCATGCTGTCGTGCCTGTTGAGGGACCCTCGTATAAAAAAGCTGAAGGAGAACGACCTGTACTGGGTGTCCACGCTACTAGATCCCCGGTATAAGCATAAAGTGCTGAAATGTTACCGAATTGCCGCAAGTCGGAAAGGATGCAGCAGTTTCAAGCCGCAATGTTTTAGGGCACTTTCTGCCTGGGAAACAAACATCAATTTTTCTGGCCGCTGCTATAGCAGCGGCTGCAACAATACCTAATTTTTCAGGCATGTGTACATGCCAAATCTTTCTGGCCTCTGGTGCAGCACTGTGGCTTCAAAAACCAAACCAAAAAAAAGGCACGTAACAGGGATTAAACTGATAGGAATAGTACTACTTAACACACCACTCCTATATGGTGGCACATTAGATTGCACGCGCAGTGCCCCAAATATGAAGTAGGAGGACCGACCAAGCATCTTTTTCCATCTCCCAGTTCCTAAAATCCATGCCATATACACGTCCCCTGATAGGGGACGTAACAGGGATTAAACTGATAAGAATAGTACTACTTAACACACCACTCATATCTGGTGGCACAGTAGATTGCACGCGGTGCTCTGACAAAATGCAGAAGGACATTTGGCAGATGGACATTTGGCCGACAGACAGAAAGCTAAAGAATGTTCCGATTTCGGCCGAGGGCAGATACGTTCCAGAGTGCTCTGTTCTAATCAGAGCCTCGGGCGCTGCAACTGCCTCTGGGAACCTTACCATGGGTCACAGACCGCACGTCTTGTAATTCTCTGTCTGGAGCATGCCCTGCGAAGAGTGCTGGATCAGGTCGTAGACGTGCGTGAAGAGGAAGAGTTGTGGTCACCATCACCACCAGAAACAGCCTTATCAGCATCGCTTGCTGGACCAGCGGCAACGCTGGAAGAGGATTGTGAGGAAGAGGACTCAGAGGAGGAATGTGGCTTTGAGGAGGAGGAGGAAGACCAACCACAACAGGCATCCCAGGGTACCTGGGTGTTGTACGTAGCTGGGGGGAAGAAGATACCTTCAGTGAGATCACTGAGGACGAGGAACGGGACATGAGTAGCTCGGCATCCAACCTTGTGCAAATGGGGTCTTTCATGCTGTCGTGCCTGTTGAGGGACCCTCGTATAAAAAAGCTGAAGGAGAACGACCTGTACTGGGTGTCCACGCTACTAGATCCCCGGTATAAGCATAAAGTGCTGAAATGTTACCGAATTGCCGCAAGTCGGAAAGGATGCAGCAGTTCCAAAAGAAATTAAGAAGTATGCTTTACACAGCGTATAAGGGTGATGTCACAGCACAACGGGAATCTAACAGGGGAAGAGGTGAAAGTAATCCTCCTCCTCCCATGACCACGCCGGCAAGGACAGGACGCTTTACAGACGTGTTGTTGATGGAGGACATGCGGAGCTTTTTAAGTCCTATGCATCGCCACAGCCCTTCGGGGTCCACCCTCAGAGAACGACTCGACCGACAGGTAGCAGACTACCTCGCCTTAACTGCTGATCTCGACACTCTGAGGAGCGATGAACCCCTTGACTACTGGGTGTGCAGGCTTGACCTGTGGCCTGAGCTATCCCAATTTGTGATAGAACTTCTGGCCTGCCCCGCTTCAAGTGTCCTGTCAGAAAGGACCTTCAGTGCAGCAGGAGGTATTAACACTGAGAAGAGAAGTCGCCTAGGTCAAAAAAGTCTAGATTACCTCACCTTTATTAAGATGAATGATGGATGGATCCCGAAGGGACTGACATTGGGCGATACATTCGAGTAAAAAAGGCCTGATGAGATGAGCTGCCTTGGGCTAAAAATGGTCTACACGCTGCTGTATTTTATCTTCGAATGCCGGATGACTTGCGTGACTTATCCGCCATCAACTAGGGTTCAAGCCGCAATGTTTTAGGGCACTTTCTGCCTGGGAAACAAACATCAATTTTTCTGGCCGCTGCTATAGCAGCGGCTGCAACAATACCTAATTTTTCAGGCATGTGTACATGCCAAATCTTTCTGGCCTCTGGTGCAGCACTGTGGCTTCAAAAACCAAACCAAAAAAAAGGCACGTAACAGGGATTAAACTGATAGGAATAGTACTACTTAACACACCACTCCTATATGGTGGCACATTAGATTGCACGCGCAGTGCCCCAAATATGAAGTAGGAGGACCGACCAAGCATCTTTTTCCATCTCCCAGTTCCTAAAATCCATGCCATATACACGTCCCCTGATAGGGGACGTAACAGGGATTAAACTAATAAGAATAGTACTACTTAACACACCACTCATATCTGGTGGCACAGTAGATTGCACGCGGTGCTCTGACAAAATGCAGAAGGACATTTGGCAGATGGACATTTGGCCGACAGACAGAAAGCTAAAGAATGTTCCGATTTCGGCCGAGGGCAGATACGTTCCAGAGTGCTCTGTTCTAATCAGAGCCTCGGGCGCTGCAACTGCCTCTGGGAACCTTACCATGGGTCACAGACCGCACGTCTTGTAATTCTCTGTCTGGGAGATTATCTATCTATCTATCTATCAAATCTATCTATTTATCTATCAAATCTATCTATCTATCGTATCTATCACCACTCATATGCAGAAGGACATTTGGCAGATGGACATTTGGCCGACAGACAGAAAGCTAAAGAATGTTCCGATTTCGGCCGAGGGCAGATACGTTCCAGAGTGCTCTGTTCTAATCAGAGCCTCGGGCGCTGCAACTGCCTCTGGGAACCTTACCATGGGTCTCAGAACGCACATCTTGTAATTCTCTGTCTGGGAAATTATCTATCTATCAAATCTATCTATTTATCTAACAAATCTATCTATCTCTCTATCTATCTATAGTATCTATCAAATGTATCTATTGCATCTATTGATCTATCTAATCTATCTATCTATCTATCTATCTATCTATCTATCTATCAAATCTATCTATCTCGTGGCTGAACTGTTATCTGACAGCCACTTGTGTTTCGGCCAAATGTCCGTCGGCCAAATGTCCATCGGCCAAATGTCCGTCTGCCAAATGTCCGTCGGCTAAAAGTCCGGCCACGATTGCACGCGCAGTGCCCCAAATTTGAAGTAGGAGGACCGACCAAGCATCTTTTTCCATCTCCCGGTTCCTAAAATCCATGCCATATACACGTCCCCTGATAGGGGACGTAACAGGGATTAAACTGATAGGAATAGTACTACTTAACACACCTTATAATAACGCAGAGAGAGGCAATGCAGAGAGAGGAGTCTGAAGAAGAGGAGTCAGAGGAGGAAGGTGGCTTTGAGGAGGTGGAAGACCAAACACAGCAGGCGTCCCAGGGGGCTTGTTGTCACCTTTCGGGGACCCTTGGTGTTGTACGTGGCTGGGTGGAGGAAGAGACCTTCAATGACATCAACTTCAATGACAAGGAACGGGACATGGTTAGCTTGGTATCCAACCTTGTACAAATGGGGAGTTTGCGGTTGTGCAAATGGACTGTTTGCGGTTGTTTGCGGTGCGTTAAACAGGGATTTTGGTCTGTCACTGTGAAGCGGGCGTAACTCTTACACTACCTGATCGATACAACATCATACCTGATGTTTTAAAGCACGTTATTCCAAACAATTTAGGAATGTTAGGTGATTTATGCCCTTTATGGATTAAAACCAGACTCTGCATCAACTATGTAATTTTACATGGGAGTTTTGCCATGGATCCCCCTCCGGCATGCCACAGTCCAGGTGTTAGTACCCTTGAAACAACTTTTCCATCACTATTGTGGCCAGAAAGAGTCCCTGTGGGTTTTAAAATTCGCCTGCCTATTGAAGTCAATGGCGGTTCGCCTGGTTCGCCCGTTCGCGAACATTTGCGGAAGTTCGTGTTCGCCGTTCGCGAACGGAAAATTTTAAGCTTGCGACATCACTAGCTATAATGGAGGAAGAGCGGGCACACAAAGAAAGAACAAGTGTGAAGTTATGTATAAGAGGAAACCAGGATGGTAACCACTATTAAAGACATATTTAAGTAATAGACATAAGCTGTTACTCCCAAAAGTTTGAGGTCATATTTCGAGTTTAGGCCATGGGGTGTTCTGGTCCTCAAAGTGAAGATCCAGAACACCTCACATTTGGCTAGAAGGATGTCAATATATAAACAGATAAACACATAAATATATATGTATATATTCATATACATAAATATTTAAGAATTGCTGCCCATCGCTGCGTGACTTACCCCCTTCTCTGTGCAAGGTTCTCATGCTGTGTCTGATGGCATGAGAAAGATGCACCCATTGGAGCCTATGGAAGTGCCCTCTCGTGAGCACAATACTTCCGTGCAATGTGAAAGCGAGGATGCGTTCACATTGCACCTAATTTTGTAATACCAGCACACATTTGCGTGCCCTGGTATTACTAAATAGATATTTTAAGTTATACTTGTAATCTAGCCCAAAATCTTTACTCCAATTAACAAACTGCATACTTAAAGGGAAACCCAACATTTTTCTTTCATGATTCATATAGAGCATACAATTTTATACAACTTTCCAGTTTGCTTCTGTTGTCAAATGTGCTTCATTCTCTTGGTATCCTTTGTAGAAGGAGCAGCAATATACTATTGTGAACTTTCTGAACACATCAGGTGAACCAATGATAAGAGGCATATATGTGCAGCCAACAATCAGTAGCTAGCTCCCTGTTATGATGCTACTGAGCCTAGCTAAGCACTCTTTCTGCAAGGGATGTTAAGAGAAAGAAGCAAATTACTTTATAGAATTGAATTGTAAAGTTGTTTATAATGAAATGCTCTGAATCATGAAATAATAAAATTGTTTCGTGTCCCTTTAAAGGAACATTAAACACTCCAAGATATTAATATAAATTGTTTAATTACATGTAGTAAAACAACTTTTCAATATACTTTCATTATTTATGTTGCTCTCTTTTCCTGTTATTAAATTCTGAATATTGTCAACTTTTCAATTCATGTTAAACCTGGAAGTGCACACAGCTATATTCTACACAGTCATTGGTTGCACACTCACCTAAGCCATTTATAACCATTTCTAATTGGCCTCAATTACAATATGGCGGCGCCCACTGCTTTAAGGACATTAGGATGTTACCCTTAATATTTCAATATTTAAACAATTAATAGAATTTTTAAAACTACACGTACAAATTATTTTCAGGCTTATATTTTCTTTGAATACAACTTTCAAGCAGTTGTTTATTTAAGGCTAGATTACAAGTGGAGCACTAAATTATCGCGCACAATATTTAACCAGCCATAACAAGTGTACCATTTTTAAAAAAAATAAAAAACAACTGCACTAGGCAGTTTTTGGGGTCTAAAGTTGGTGTGAGTGGGGTGTGAAAATGTGCCTTTACATTGTGGTTTATGGGAACTGTGTGTTCCCAGTAAATATATATGTATATGACAATATACATATATATTTACGTGTTAATATTTGTATATACACATATTAACACATAAAAATACACTCACCAGCCACTTTATTAGGTACACCTTGCTAGTACTGGGTTGAATCCTATTTTGCCTTCAAAACTGCCTTAATTCTTCGTGGCATAGATTCAACAAGGTGTTGGAAACATTCCTCAGAGATTTAGTCCATATTGACATGATAGCATCACGCAGTTGCTGCAGATTTTTCGGCTGCACATCCATGATGCAAATTTCCTGTTCCACCACATCCCAAAGGTGCTCTATTGGAGATCTGGTGACTGTGAAGGTCAATGGAGTACAGTGAACTCATTGTCATGTTCATGAAGCCAGTTTGAGATGATTTGAGCTTTGTGACATGGTGCATTATCCTGCTTTAAGTAGCCATCAGAAGATAGGTACACTGTAGTCATAAAGTGATGTACATGGTCAGCAACAATACTCAGGTAGGCCGTGGCATTTAAACGATGTTCAATTGGTACTAAGGGGCCCAAAGTGTGCCAAGAAAATATCCCCCACACCATTACACCACCACCAGCCTGAACTGGTGATACAAGGCAGGATGGATCCATGCTTTCATGTTGCTTACGCCATGTTCCGACCCTACCATATGAATGTTGCAGCTAAAATTGAGACTCATCAGACCAGGCAATGTTTTTCCAATCTTCTATTGTCCAAGTTTGGTGAGCCTGTGCAAATTGAAGCCTTTTTATGTTCTTAGCTGACAGGAGTGGCACGCGGTGTGGTCCTCAGCTGCTGTAGCCCATCTGCTTCAAGGTTTGACGTGTTGTGTATTCAGAGATGGTATTCTGCATACCTTGGTTGTAAGAAATGAATTCAACATAGGAGCTTCAGTGTGTCTTAAGCTTTTAAGAGGGGAAAAAAGGGGTAGAAGGAACGGGGGGGGGGGGGGGAGGAGGGGTAGGAGTCAGTGTAGCTATGACAGAAACGTCTATTATCTCACATTAAACAGATGAGGGTAGTGAGTCCCAGTGTTCCCATATCTCACAATGTAGGCCAAGGATTCCCCTGTTTAGGAATACTGCCTCTTCCATGTATGCAAGAATTTCTTTTACTTTGGCTAAAGTGGGAGCGGCCTGCTGTTTCCAATGTCTCGCTATTGAGAGTTTGGTCGCCATCATTATGTATATGTAAAGATATTTGAGTGATTTTGGTAGTTTAGGAATTTCTAGGTGGACTAAGTGTATTTCTGGGTTGCTCCCATTCAGAAGGCCCAGACGGGAGCAGAGACCTAGCACCTCAAACCAGAAGTATTGTATTGTAGGACAACTCCACCAAATATGGAGATCGTCGCCTAGATTTCAACATCCTCTCAAGCAGATTGAGGGATTTATGGGAGACATTTTGTGTAGTCTACTAGGGACCCAGTGCCATCTCGTTATGAGTTTATAGAAGAGTTTGAATAAGGTTATAAAGTGTATTGCCTTTCTAGTATCTCTAATTGCTAGTGTCCAGTACTTTGGTTGCATTTCTCTCTGTAGATCCCTTTATCAGGCTAGGATGTTGTGGGTTTTATGTAGGGTGGGACAGTCTAGTAGGAGGTGATAATGGGTTAATAGTGGTTTGTATCTCTGAAGACCTGTTTTCCATCTAGGCTCCCAAGGAGTCAATGGCCTTGGTTTTTCATGGAGAAATCCCCAGCTGTATAGGAGAGGGTGAAATCTCGTTAATTTAAAGGGAGGTGGAAGTGTGTGATTAGTTCGTCAGGGGATACCGTTTATTTCTGATGTATAGGTCTTCTTCCATGTGTAAGTCTAGGCGGTCCCAATACTTGGGGTTAGATTCTGGCAAGCCCTGTAGCGGGGATGGGTGAGGAGTGATTGGGAATAATTGCCTGAGTCTAGTCCATATTGATATGCAGTCTTTCATCAGTGGATTAATGGTGGCTGTCATGGATGTACAATGTTGCAGGACCCATATTAGGTCTGGAAGTAGAATGTCATGTGGTAGATTGGATTGTTCAAGGTCATACCATCTTGGGCGGTCGTCTGAGGTACCCCAAGCAGAAATGTGCGATAGCATTGCTGTTTTGTAATAGAGTTTGAGGTTGTGATAGCCAAGGCCACCCAGACCACTGCACTAAAGCGAATATAGAAATAAAGTGAGTCACACTAATTTTTTTGTTTCCCGGTGCATATAAAAGTTATATTTACACTATACTGTAGTCTATTAAGTGTGCAATAGTATTATATCTAAAAAAAATTGACATACCTTAAATAAAAAATACTTTATTGCTAAAAAATGCTAACATCATCTGAGCCATCATTGAGTCAAAATCTTTTTTCTTGTGGTGTGTATATATATGTATTTGTGTGTATTTATGTGTTTATAAGTGTATGTATGTTGGAAAAATGGCTGTGATAGGCTTGCTCGACACAGAGTTGCTACAAACCTTCAATCTGTAATAAGAGCAATAACTGCGAAGCGCAATAAAGTGAAGCGCAATAAAACGAGGTATGCCTGTACATTCTTAAAATGATTTCAAGATCTTAGAAAAGGATTGGGGTGTCAAGAAGTGATCTAATTGCCCCTGGGAAAATGTTAGTTTCCATGAAGCACTTACTGTGGACCAGAATTAGGGACATAAAGTTATTTTTTATTTCATTAGTAGCTTCTATATAGTATTTCAAACCTCTAACCACATCAAGCAAACGAGAAAAATTGTGATTGAGATGTCAAGAAATACCTTTGTCTATGTCTACAGCTAATCCTTATAGATACAGCCCTGTTGCACCTTTCTAATGTATTAGTATAATCCACATGAAACAACAAAACAAAATATAGTATTACATTTTGAAACTAGTAACAACAGAATGAGGAACTTGCAAAAGTTAATTTCTTCCCAAAGCCTGTAAATGCTGTCTGGTAGCCAAAAAACCCTTTTAGCAAACAAAGGTGCGAAGAAGATGCACAGCAATTATGGTACCTCATAAGTGACCTTAAAGTGAAACATTCTCATATATGAACAAGCAATGTCTAAATATGTTGTTTTTATTTTTACATGAAAAATTAAAAACTTTTTAAATGGAAATGGAAACCAATGCCGCTTTATCTGTTATGCACTTCCTACTAATGTTAACTGGCAGATAGGCACTTCCTGTTAATGGTCATTGGTTCATAGATGCTTCCTGCATTTTTAAAGGGTTATTATATTCAAAAAATGACTTGCTCTATTTCGTTAAAGCATATAATTTTACAACTATCGATCCTATTCTACTGTGTGTTCAAACCCTGAAGAGAGGTGGATTAGTGGCAATTTCTGCTCGGGAGTCGGGACCAGCAGTGTTATGCAGGGGTTAAACACACAGTAGTGTGGAGTTGATTGCCGTAACATATTAGAGCATGTAATTTTTTTCCACTATTATGGCCCTTTAACTGAGTATTAATAGGAATCTATCTATAAACCAATTAACAATGGTAGGAAGTGCAGAAGTGATTCAGCTTTATGAGTTTAAATTTAAAGTTTTACTTCCTATTTTTTCAGTTGAAGAAAATGCTGCTTTTTCCTACAGTTGACTGAACATTTTTGAGTGTACCTTTAAATAATATATAAAATATACATAGTAATAGGGTAGGTGGTAACAGGGCACCATTATATTTCAAGTAGTATGTTTTATGAACTGAATAGAATACTGTGCGCTACAATATATTAAATCTAACACTGTCATTTTGATGGAGTGATTTTACTGCTTTATTTTGTCCTGTATCATAAATATCTAACTTATAACCTCTGACTATATAAAGACTGAGTAGAAGAGTCTCTGTACCATTCTTGTAAATAGGTCACTGGCAAAAAAATGATCTCAGAGTTTATATTTAAGAACTGACTGCCTTATTGTGACAAGAAGATTTGTTTTTATGAAATGTCTTATGTTTATGTAAAAAGGTAAACAATGTAGGAAAAAAATACCCTAGTTCATAAGATAAATTGTTAGCAGATTCAATGACAATTTAACGGGACACTGAACCCAAATTTTTTCTTTTGTGATTCAGATAGAGCAGGCGATTTATTTAGCAATCTTCTAATCTACTCCTATTTTCAAAGTTTCTTCATTCTCTTTTATTTGAAAAGCAAGAATGTAAGTTTAGATGCCGGCCCATTTTTGGTGAACAACCTGGGTTGTTCTTGCTGATTGGTGGATACATTCACCCACCAATTAACAAGTGCTGTCCAGGTTTCTAACCAAAAATTGTCTGGCTCCTTAGCTTAGATGCCTTCTTTTTCAAATAAAGGTAGCAAGAGAACAAAGAAAATTGATAATAGGAGTAAATTAGAAAGTTGCTTAAAATTGCATGCTTTATCTGAATTTGGGTTCAGTGTCCCTTTAATCATAGCTTCCAAGAGTTAATGCTGAAAAAAGTTGAACTGCTAAGAAGTTTCAAGTCTTAAAGAGATTGGAAACGTTAAGCAAATTACTAACATTATAACATTTTTGCAAAGAACTATAGTTCAATAAGTTACATGGAAGTAATACGGAAAAAACAGGAATTTCAAAGAACTAAAATCGAATTCATTTTATAATCCATAATTGAGGAATCTTTGTTTAGCAAAACTAACAGGGAAGAATAGTTATTGCTTCCCCCCCCCCCCCCACATTATTTAGAAAAAAACTAGACCAAACATAGCTTTAACTGGCTTGTAGACCTATTAAAGATTTGGTATCCAAGATATCAGTGCAAGCACTTTCAAGTCTTCAAGTCTTTTTAATAGAATGGACCTTGAGATAGAATGCTAGGAAAATTGGGTAATAATAACCTGTTTTTTGGCTTGATTTGAAAAACTAGTTCTTCTTAGACAACTATGCTGCTTATCTAGCTTGATTTTGTGAATTATTGATGAGGTATGACTTGGAAGAAATACATACTCATGTTTACATTTTAATGAGATCATCATGGCTTCTGTTGCAAGAGCTTGTGTATCATTGCTTCTAGAAAAATATATAATTATGGAAATCCCCATCTCTGAAGAATTTCTTCAAAGATCTATCTGCATGAATGGTCTGAAATCTGCTTCCTTATTTCTAGGCTTGAAAAACAGAGAGCAACAACAACAAAAATCCAGAACCCATGCTACTCTCTTTTTTACATACTTGCTTTAAATACCTTGTTTGTTGCAATCACCATATTTTCTTATTACTGTCAGGTAAAAGGTGAATGACATTGGGCTATGGTATATATATCATATTGATTAATATTTTATTTATATGAAATATCACCTTGGGAAAGATCTGATATCAGATTCATGACTCAGACTGCCTGCTGATGAGATACACTTTAGACTCAGGGCATCTGAGAGAACAAAGGGGAAGACATTTGTTTAAATAGTAAAGATATGTCACTTCAAAAGAGCCCTTATTACACACTGTCTCCAAAGATAGGATCTCCAAATTAAATCAACTTCCTAGCTGATCATAGGACCCCTGTGGTGGCATGGATGCTCAGTCTGCACTTAAATCTGAGCTCTAGAAAATCTTCAGGGAAATAGTTAAAAGGACAGTCTACACCATAATTGTCATTGTTTAAAAAGATAGATAATCCCTTTATTACCCATTGCCTAGTTTTGCATAACCAACATAGTTATATAAATACACTTTTTACCTCTGTGATTACCTTGTATCTAAGCGTCTGCAAACTGCCCCTTTATTTCAGTTCTTTTGACAGACATCCATTTTAACCAATCAGAGCTGGCTCACTGGAACTTCACGTGCATGTGCACAGTGTTATCTTTATGACACAAATGAACTAACACCCTCTAGTGGTGAAAAACTGGCACAATTCCCTGAGAGAAGAGGTTTCAAGGGTTTAGAAATTTGCATATTAACCTTCTAGGTTTAGCTTTCAACTAAGAATACCAAGAGAACAAAGCAAAATTGGTGATAAAAGTAAATTGGAAAATTGTTTAAAATGACATTCTCTATCGGAATCATGAAAGTTTATTTTGGACTAGACTGTCCCTTTAATTAACACAGGCATATGATAAACAAATGACAAGACACCAGACACTCTTTGAACTCTGTCAATATACATCCCTGTCTAGAAAAGATACTGGCAGGCATGTAAAATATTGTGACCTTAAAGTTCACATGAAATAAATTGTCTATATAATTTTCATATATTTAATATACCAAAACTGTATAAATGTACCTATATATATATATATATATATTTATATATATATATATATATATATATATATATATGAGTTCTGAGACATATATATCTCATGCATAGCACATATACTATATTAAATAAATAACTGTATTGGTGAATTTAAAATGTTTGTATTAGAATAAATATCATATTTCCTTACATGCATCAAATGTAACAAAAAGGTTCTAAATGTGACTGGTACATACCTATATAATTTGTACAATGATTTATATCATAATTATGTTTTTATGCACTCAAAATAACATTATCAAGAAATGTCCTCAGAATATGGAATATATTTATATTAAATGGAATAAGAATCAAATATAAATATATCTATATAATTAAGTACAACAAAATTTTACTTACAGGTATGTATATGATAAAAGAATAACTAGAAAGTATAACAAAAATATATTTCACAATATTAAATGATATGATACTATTAAAATAAAAGTATTAATATTATATAAACCACTGAAGATATAATTAAATTACTTACTCCAAACATAATATGACTCTCAAATTCATCCCTTAAGATATACCATAAATAGAAAACTGTAGAAGCATACACTAAAGGTATATGTGTATTTTATATATACATATATTGGCAGATATAAAATTAGACCAATGACTAGTATTAAATATATACACACACACATATATATATACATATATATATTTAGTCAAATTAAATAGGCCATATAAAAATGACCCAGTGTTTTATTAAAACTAGGACATCATAGGTGTATTTGAATGAACATTTATGAAAATATATATGAGGAAAATATTTATTCCTGTATTGGAATAACATTAAATATTTTACTACTAAAAATAAATTCCAGATCCTGTGCCCCCCGATGGCCGAACCAAGTAATGCAGCCAAAAGGTATTTTAATTGTGAGGGTATAAAATTACTAAGCTCACACCCAGAGTCCCATCATTGGATGATTCAAGAATGGGAGGAGGAGCTGTGTTCAAGAAATAAGCTCCACAGAGTGTAAGTGAAGGGCCCTTGCTACCTTTTCTGCGTGCTGTCTTGTTGCCTTCCTGTGCTGCTGCCTTTTTGTTAACATAGACGCTAGTGTGGGACACAGTCTTTGTGAGACAAGCTTTTGCTGGAACACTCTTTTTGGAAAAGAGATATTGGGCTCATTTAATTTCCTAAATTGTGGGTATCCTCCTTATATGACTTTGAGAGAACTCTGAAGTTGAAACTCTCAAATTGGCTAGCTCGTAACATATAAAAGGAATGTTTTAATAATTAAATACTTTAAAGCAATATATTCTTTATAGAAATAGTGCAATAGCTGAAGCTTAAAGGTACCTTATACTTATAATTTAATATTTCATAGACCACTGTATTCTATATAATAATTATATTAGCATTAAGTAAATTTATTATTGAGAAAAGGGGTTTTGTATTTTACACTAATTAATTCATTTTAAGTTATTGTGATATATTTTAGAAACTGTATTATTGTGGCTAGATCAGACTTATTGATGCTGCACTGATTGATATATTGAATTGTTAATAAAGTATACATTGCTCTGGTTGATTAAGTTACATTAGACTATTTTGGCCTTGGTAGTTAATTATACCTCCTGGAAATTCCATTAGATTTGTTGGAGTTAAGCTAAGATTTTATTGTGATATTTTGATATACTTGCAATCCAAACGTTGTAAATAAGCCATATGTTGAATTGGTTAATGTTACTGGCTAATTATAAACTGTTCTAGTAAAATTTAATTGTGATATTTGATATTTTTTTCATTTTGAGTTAAGGTTAATTTATAGATAATATTGTGTCCATATCCATGGTAACAGACAATTTAATTGAATATTAAGTAATCCAAATATCTCTATAGTTTAGTCTATATTTTAATATTGTAATAATCATATATATATATATATATATATATATATATATATATATATAGAGAGAGAGAGAGAGATGAATATATAGATAGATAGGTAGATGATTTTATATATAATATATATATATATATATACATATATATATATATACACACAGTATATATATATATATTTATATATATATATATATATATATATATATATGGTCATAATCAATATCCTATTTACTGCGTAAATATAGTCACTGTGTTTATAAAAATGTACTTGATCAGAATTTAGGAATTATTTTCATTTGGGATAAAATATTAATATTTAATAATAATTTTGTTGTCATTGATTGCTGATAACCTCAACAGTATTATCTTGGAGTACACTACAGGAATTATATAACATTTTATTGTGACTCTTTGTGCATGTCAGAAATACCGTGCATATTACGAGTTGAGAGTAAACATTCTCGCTTGAGAGCAATTAAATTTAACATGTGCCGGGATAGCGTGACTAAAGAGCTTGGGTTAAAGGGATACTAAATCCAATTTTTTTCTTTCATGATTCAGATGGAGCATGAGATTTTAAGCTCCTTTCTAATTTACTCCTATTATCAATTTTTCTTTGTTCTCATGCTATCTTGATTTGAAAAAGCAGTACTGTAAGATTTAGAGCCGGACCATTTTTTGTTCAGCCCCTGGGTAGCACTTGCTGATTTGTGGCTAAATGTAGCAAACCAATCAGCAAGTGCTACTCAGGTGCTGAACTAAAAATGGGCCGGCTACTAACCTTTCATTACTGCTTTTTCAAATCAAGATAACATGAGAACAAAGAAAAATTGATAATAGGAGTAAATTATAAAGTTGCTTTAAATTGCATGCTCTATCTGAATCATGAAAGAAAAATGTTTGGGTTAGTATCCCTTTAAGTTGAACAAAACACATCAATATAAAAATATTGTATAATAAAGTTATAAGATTTGAGGTCTCAGGTGTTATATATATATATATATATATATATATTCATAGTAGAAAAGAAGTGCAGATAGCGGTCCTCAAATTTGTAAACAAAAAAGTCTTTATTCAATGACATGTTAAAAGACATCCATGGTTCACAAATAAAGCATCAGCAAAAAACAGTCTGCTAACATGTTTCAGCCCTCAGGCCGTAATCATGTGTGTGTGTGTATATATATGTATTTACAGACAAATATAAACTTATAAATACATATGTACACACATATAGACATATATACGTTCATTGGAGCCCTTTGCAGCCAAGAAGCTGAAAACATGAAAAAACATATTTATGCAATATCCATATTTAATAAAGTGTTATACTGTGCATTTACAGTAAATATTTACTGTAAATATTTCTTCATCCAAGCGGGAGCTGAAGAGGTCCATGATCCGGCTGAAGTCTTCATCCAAGCGGGAGCTGAAGAGGTCCATGAACCGGCTGAAGTCTTCTATCAAGCGGCATCTTCAATTTTCTTTCTTCCGGATCCATGTTCATCCCGCCGACGCGGAACATCCATCTTCACCGACGACTTCCCGACGAATGACGGTTCCTTTAAGGGACGTCATCCAAGATGGCGTCCCTCGAATTCCGATTGGCTGATAGGAATTAAGGTAGGAATATTCTGATTGGCTGATGGAATCAGCCAATCAGAATCAAGTTCAATCCGATTGGCTGATCCAATCAGCCAATCAGATTGAGCTCGCATTCTATTGGCTGTTCCGATCAGCCAATAGAATGCGAGCTCAATCTGATTGGCTGATTGGATCAGCCAATCGGATTGAACTTGATTCTGATTGGCTGATTCCATCAGCCAATCAGAATATTCCTACCTTAATTCCGATTGGCTGATAGAATCCTATCAGCCAATCGGAATTCGAGGGACGCCATCTTGGATGACGTCCCTTAAAGGAACCGTCATTCGTCGGGAAGTCGTCGGTGAAGATGGATGTTCCGCGTCGGCGGGATGAACATGGATCCGGAAGAAAGAAGATTGAAGATGCCGCTTGATAGAAGACTTCAGCCGGTTCATGGACCTCTTCAGCTCCCGCTTGGATGAAGACTTCAGCCGGATCATGGACCTCTTCAGCTCCCGCTTGGATGAAGACTTCAGTCGGATCATGGACATCTTCAGCCCCCCGCTTGGGCTTGGATCAAGACATCGGAGGAGCTCTTCTGGATCGATCGGTGAACCCGGTGAGGTGAAGACAAGGTAGGAAGATCTTCAGGGGCTTAGTGTTAGGTTTATTTAAGGGGGGTTTGGGTTAGATTAGGGGTATGTGGGTGGTGGGTTGTAATGTTGGGGGGGTATTGTATGTTTTTTTTTACAGGCAAAAGAGCTGAATTTTTTGGGGCATGCCCCGCAAAGGGCCCTTTTAAGGGCTGGTAAGGTAAAAGAGCTTTGAACTTTTGTAATTTAGAATAGGGTATTGCATTTTTTTTATTTTGGGGGGCTTTGTTATTTTATTAGGGGGCTTAGAGTAGGTGTAATTAGTTTAAAATTGTTGTAATATTTTTCTAAAGTTTGTAAATATTTTTTTATTTTTTGTAACTTAGTTCTTTTTTATTTTTTGCACTTTAGTTAGTTTATTTAATTGTATTTATTTGTAGGAATTGTATTTAATTAATTTATTGATAGTGTAGTGTTAGGTTTAATTGTAGATAATTGTAGGTATTTTATTTAATTAATTTATTGATAGTGTAGTGTTAGATTTAATTGTAACTTAGGTTAGGATTTATTTTACAGGTAATTTTGTTATTATTTTAACTAGGTAACTATTAAATAGTTCTTAACTATTTAATAGCTATTGTACCTGGTTAAAATAATTACAAAGTTGCCTGTAAAATAAATATTAATCCTAAAATAGCTACAATGTAATTATAATTTATATTGTAGCTATATTAGGGTTTATTTTACAGGTAAGTATTTAGCTTTAAATAGGAATAATTTATATAATAAGAGTTAATTTTTTTCGTTAGATTTAAATTATATTTAACTTAGGGGGGTGTTAGTGTTAGGGTTAGACTTAGCTTTAGGGGTTAAAAATTTTATTAGAATAGCGGTGAGCTCGGCAGATTAGGGGTTAATGTTTGAAGTTAGGTGTCGGCGATGTTAGGGAGGGCAGATTAGGGGTTAATACTATTTATTATAGGGTTAGTGAGGTGGGAGGGAGGCGGATTAGGGGTTAATAACTTTATTATAGTAGCGGTGCGGTCCGCTCGGCAGATTAGGGGTTAATAAGTGTAGGTAGGTGGCGGCGACGTTGGGGGGGCAGATTAGGGGTTAATAAATATAATATAGGGGTTGGCGGTGTTAGGGGCAGCAGATTAGGGGTACATGGGGATAATTTAGCTGGCGGCGCTTTGCGGTTGGCAGATTCAGGGTTAATTATTGTAGGTAACTGGCGGCGACATTGTGGGGGGCAGGTTAGGGGTTAATAAATATAATATAGGGGTCGGCGGTGTTAGGGGCAGCAGATTAGGGGTACATAAGTATAACGTAGGTGGCGGCAGATTAGGGGTTAAAAAAATTTAATCGAGTGGCGGCGATGTGGGGGGCCTCGGTTTAGGGGCACATAGGTAGTTTATGGGTGTTAGTGTACTTTAGAGCACAGTAGTTAAGAGCTTTATGAACCGGCATTAGCCCAGAAAGCTCTTAACTCCTGACTTTTTTCTGCGGCTGGAGTTTTGTCGTTAGAGTTCTAACTCTCACTCCAGCCACGACTCTAAATACCGGAGTTAGAAAGATCCCATTGAAAAGATAGGATACACAATTGACGTAAGGGGATCTGCGGTATGGAAAAGTCGCGGCTGGAAAGTGAGCGTTTGACCCTTTAATCACTGACTCCAAATACCTGAGGGCGGTAAAAACCAGCGTTAGGAGCCTCTAACGCTGGTTTTCACGGCTACCGCCCAACTCTAAATCTAGGCCTAATTATTTTAACTAGGTAGCTATTAAATAGTTAGTAACTATTTAATAGCTATTGTACCTAGTTAAAGGGACAGTCAAGTCCCAAAAAAACTTTCATGATTTAAATAGGGCATGCAATTTTAAACAACTTCCCAATTTATTTTTTATCACCAATTTTGCTTTGTTCTCTTGGTATTCTTAGTTAAAAGCTAAAACTAGGAGGTTCATATGCTAATTTCTTAGACCTTGAAGACTGCCTCTAATCTGAATACATTTTGACCACTAGATGGCATTAGTTCACATGTTTCATATAGATAACATTGAGCTCATGCACGTAAAGTGACCTAGGAGTGAGCACTGATTGGCTAAACTGCATGTCTGTCAAAAGAACTGAAATAAGGGGGCAGTCAGCAGAAGCTTAGATACAAGATAATAACAGAGGTAAAAAGTATATTAATATAACTGTGTTGGTTGTGCAAAACTGGGGAATGGGTAATAAAGGGATTATCTTTCTTTTTAAACAACAAAAATTCTGGTGTTGACTGTCCCTTTAAAATAAATACAAAGTTGCCTGTAAAATAAATATAAATCCTAAAATAGCTACAATGTAACTATTAGTTATATTGTAGCTATCTTATGGTTTATTTTATAGGTAAGTATTTAGTTTTAAATAGGAATAATTTATTTAATTATAGTAATTGTATTTAGATTTATTAAAAATAGATTTAAGTTAGGGGGTGTTAGAGTTAGGGTTAGACTTAGGTTTAGGGGTTAATACATTTATTATAGTAGCGGCGACGTTGGGGGCGGCAGATTAGGGGTTAATAATCGTAGGTAGGTGGCGGCGATGTTAGGGACGGCAGATTAGGGGTTAATAACAAATTTTATAGTGTTTGCGAAGCGGGAGTGCGGCGGTTTAGGGGTTAATACATTTATTATAGTGGCGGCGATGTCCAGTCGGCAGATTAGGGGTTAATAATTGTAGTTAGGTGGCGGCAACGTTGGGGGCGTCAGATTAGGGGTTAATCACTATAATGTAGGTGTTGGCGATGTTGGGGGCAGCAGATTAGGGGTTCATAAATATAATGTAGGTGGTAGCGGTGTCCGGAGCGGCAGATTAGGGGTTAATAATATTATGCAGGTGGCGACGATGTCGGGGGAGGCAGATTAGGGGTTAATAAGTGTAAGGTTAGGGGTGTTTAGACTCGGGGTTCATGTTAGGGTGTTAAGTGTAGACTTAGAAAGTATTTTCCCATAGAAAACAATGGGGCTGCGTTAGGAGCTGAACGCTGCTTTTTTGCTTTGTTTTTTTCAGCCATCTAAGCCCCATTGTTTCCTATGGGGAAATCGTGCACGAGCACGTTTTAGCCAGCTTACCGCTACCGTAAGCAACGCTGGTATTACAGGGAGAAGTGGCGCTAAATTTGCTCAATGCTCACTTTTCTGAGGCTAACGCAGCCATTCAGAAAACTTGTAATACCAGCGTTGTTTAAAGGGAGCGCTGGAAAAAAAAAGGAGCTTTAGCAAAGTAAGTCTTTACCGACAAAACTTGTAATCTAGCCGTATATATATATATATATATATATATATCTACAGTATATATATATCTATATCTATATTTATATATATATATATATATATATATATATATATATATATATATATATATATATATACAGTATATATATATATATATATAAATACATATATAAATACTGTTTTAAAATAGATAGATTATTCTCATTTCTGTGAAGAACATAGGAATTTAAAGTATTGCTAACGCACCTTTGGCTTTAGCACAGTTGATCTAGCGCAATGTTAGGTTAGCGTGCAAGCGATGATTAAAAAGGCTTTTTGCTGTGCACCCCATAGACATCCATTGGGATAAGAAGTTAGTGTGTTTGCAATATCTAAAATCTTGAAGTTAGCACGCCTGCGTCTTTCACTCGCACACAAACTTTTTACTTTCAACGTGTAATATGCGAGCTATCCTGGCCTCGCTTATTTTTATTTTAGCACAGTTAGGTTTCATTGGGGGTTATGTTGCTTTAGGGGTTAATAGTGTAGTGGGTATAGATTGCATTGGGGGTTGTGGTGCTTTAGAGGTTAATAGCATAGGGTTTAATATTGTAGTGGGGTTAGATTGTGTTGGGGGTTATGGCACTGTATGGGGTTAATTGTGCAGTAGGGTTAGTTTGCATTGGGGGTTATTGCGCTTTACAGTATATATATATATATATATATATATATATATATATAAAAATATATATATATATATATATATATATATATATATATATATATATATATATATATATATATATATATAAATGAGAAAAAAGCAAATCATCCGGTGCTGAAGAAAAGTCCAACTTTAATGGTTAATTAAAAGTAATTAAAAGTCTTAGACGCTTGTTACTGATGACTGTTATACTTTTAATTTGACCATTAAAGTTGGACTTTTTAATCTTCAGCACCAGATGATTTGCGTATTTCTCCTATTATTCAGCTTCCCCTTTAAAATCCATGGTGCAATCTTTGGAACAGTTTTGGATCCCTCAATATTATCCCTGGAACTAATTCTTGGGTTTAGCACGGCTTCTGAACAGCTGGAGCACAATTCACTATTTCAGGTTGGCGGAGCAGTGTCGACCACGTCATAGATGTGCTGGTCTGGTTGCTGCATTGCATTTACGACACAGGCGGTTGCAGATGAAGTGAGGATGAGGCTGATCTTTTTCCCCTGTCTTCCTGAGGCGCGGCGGTGGCGGTGCTACATTGGAAGTTTTTGTGGTGAGAGAAGACCCCTTTTTACCTGTCTCCTGCATGATCCGTGAGTGTCCTACACGCTATCTCCTCTCAAGGAGTACAAGCGTTTTTGCCCTGTTGTATCTAAGTTCGCCTACCGAGCTACCGCATCCTGAACTGACTAAATGAGAATTGTTTAATCAGAAAGATCTATATCTAAATGCTCATTTCAAGAGCCCCTGCAGTCTGTAATTCCTTTTTCTTATTTATATATATATATATATATATATATATATATATATATATTATTTTATTTATTTATATGTATTTTATTGAATAGTGCAAGAATATGTATTTTAAATGGACATTAAACACTAAGGGCTAGATTGCAAGTGGAGCGCAAACGATTGAAAACATGTAAAAGGATATTTATGCAATATTTATATTTTATAAACTTTTTAACTATGTATTTACTGTAAATATTTCACATTCAAATGTTCTGTACATATCAGAGTATGTTCTATGTATTTAAAAATAGATATTCCTATGTATATTTGTATATAGTATCTATAGATATATATAATCATGTGTGTATATATATATATATATATATATATATATAGGTATATATATATATATATTTGTTTAAAAAACATCAGATATATGTAGAAATAATTATTTATGAAGAAATAGAACATATTCCGTTACGTAAATAACATTGGAATATGAAATATTTATATTTCTCCAACATAGGTGTGTCCGGTCCACGGCGTCATCCTTACTTGTGGGATATTCTCTTCCCCAACAGGAAATGGCAAAGAGCCCAGCAAAGCTGGTCACATGATCCCTCCTAGGCTCCGCCTTCCCCAGTCATTCTCTTTGCCGTTGTACAGGCAACATCTCCACGGAGATGGCTTAGAGTTTTTTAGTGTTTAACTGTAGTTTTTATTATTCAATCAAGAGTTTGTTATTTTAAAATAGTGCTGGTATGTACTATTTACTCTGAAACAGAAAAGAGATGAAGATTTCTGTTTGTAAGAGGAAAATGATTTTAGCAACCGTTACTAAAATCGATGGCTGTTCCACACAGGACTGTTGAGAGGAATTAACTTCAGTTGGGGGAACAGTGAGCAGACTTTTGCTGCTTGAGGTATGACACATTCTAACAAGACGATGTAATGCTGGAAGCTGTCATTTTCCCTATGGGATCCGGTAAGCCATTTTTATTACAGAGTAAATAAGGGCTTCACAAGGGCTTGTTAAGACTGTAGACATTTTCTGGGCTAAATCGATTCATATATAACATATTTAGCCTTGAGGAATCATTTAATATGGGTATTTTTGTAAAATAATATCGGCAGGCACTGTTTTAGACACCTTATTCTCTAGGGGCTTTCCCTAATCATAGGCAGAGCCTCATTTTCGCGCCGGTATTGCGCACTTGTTTTTGAGAAGCATGACATGCAGTCGCATGTGTGAGGAGCTCTGATACATAAAAAGACTTTCTGAAGGCGTCATTTGGTATCGTATTCCCCTTTGGGCTTGGTTGGGTCTCAGCAAAGCAGATACCAGGGACTGTAAAGGGGTTAAAGATAAAAACGGCTCCGGTTCCGTTATTTTAAGGGTTAAAGCTTCCAAATTTGGTGTGCAATACTTTTAAGGCTTTAAGACACTGTGGTGAAATTTTGGTGAATTTTGAACAATTCCTTCATACTTTTTCGCAATTGCAGTAATAAAGTGTGTTCAGTTTAAAATTTAAAGTGACAGTAATGGTTTTATTTTAAAACGTTTTTTGTACTTTGTTATCAAGTTTATGCCTGTTTAACATGTCTGAACTACCAGATAGACTGTGTTCTGAATGTGGGGAAGCCAAGGTTCCTTCTCATTTAAATAGATGTGATTTATGTGACACTGAAAATGATGCCCAAGATGATTCCTCAAGTGAGGGGAGTAAGCATGGTACTGCATCATTCCCTCCTTCGTCTACACCAGTCTTGCCCACTCAGGAGGCCCCTAGTACATCTAGCGCGCCAATACTCCTTACTATGCAACAATTAACGGCTGTAATGGATAATTCTATCAAAAACATTTTAGCCAAAATGCCCACTTATCAGCGTAAGCGCGACTGCTCTGTTTTAGATACTGAAGAGCATGAGGACGCTGAGGATAATGGTTCTGATATGCCCCTACACCAGTCTGAGGGGGCCAGGGAGGTTTTGTCTGAGGGAGAAATTTCAGATTCAGAGAAAATTTCTCAACAAGCTGAACCCGATGTGATTACATTTAAATTTAAGTTGGAACATCTCCGCGCTCTGCTTAAGGAGGTGTTATCCACTCTGGATGATTGTGAGAATTTGATCATCCCAGAGAAACTATGTAAAATGGACAAGTTCCTAGAGGTCCCGGGGCCCCCAGAAGCTTTTCCTATACCCAAGCGGGTGGCGGACATTGTAAATAAAGAATGGGAAAGGCCCGGTATACCTTTCGTCCCTCCCCCCATATTTAAAAAATTGTTTCCCATGGTCGACCCCAGAAAGGACTTATGGCAGACAGTCCCCAAGGTCGAGGGGGCGGTTTCTACTTTAAACAAACGCACCACTATACCCATAGAAGATAGTTGTGCTTTCAAAGATCCTATGGATAAAAAATTAGAAGGTTTGCTTAAAAAGATGTTTGTTCAGCAAGGTTACCTTCTACAACCAATTTCATGCATTGTCCCTGTCACTACAGCCGCGTGTTTCTGGTTCGATGAGCTAGAAAAGGCGATCGATAGTGATTCTCCTCCTTATGAGGAGATTATGGACAGAATCCGTGCTCTCAAATTGGCTAATTCTTTCACCCTAGACGCCACTTTGCAATTGGCTAGGTTAGCGGCGAAAAATTCTGGGTTTGCTATTGTGGCGCGCAGAGCGCTTTGGTTGAAATCTTGGTCAGCGGATGCGTCTTCCAAGAACAAATTGCTTAACATTCCTTTCAAGGGGAAAACGCTGTTTGGCCCTGACTTGAAAGAGATTATCTCTGATATCACTGGGGGTAAGGGCCACGCCCTTCCTCAGGATAGGTCTTTCAAGGCCAAAAATAAACCTAATTTTCGTCCCTTTCGTAGAAACGGACCAGCCCCAAGTGCTACGTCCTCTAAGCAAGAGGGTAATACTTCTCAAGCCAAGCCAGCCTGGAGACCAATGCAAGGCTGGAACAAGGGAAAGCAGGCCAAGAAGCCTGCCACTGCTACCAAGACAGCATGAAATGTTGGCCCCCGATCCGGGACCGGATCTGGTGGGGGGCAGACTCTCTCTCTTCGCTCAGGCTTGGGCAAGAGATGTTCTGGATCCTTGGGCACTAGAAATAGTCTCCCAAGGTTATCTTCTGGAATTCAAGGGGCCTCCCCCAAGGGGGAGGTTCCACAGGTCTCAATTGTCTTCAGACCACATGAAAAGACAGGCATTCTTACATTGTGTAGAAGACCTGTTAAAAATGGGAGTGATTCATCCTGTTCCTTTAGGAGAACAAGGGATGGGGTTCTACTCCAATCTGTTCGTAGTTCCCAAAAAAGAGGGAACATTCAGACCAATCTTAGATCTCAAGATCCTAAACAAGTTTCTCAAGGTTCCATCGTTCAAAATGGAAACCATTCGAACAATTCTTCCTTCCATCCAGGAAGGTCAATTCATGACCACGGTGGATTTAAAGGATGCGTATCTACATATTCCTATCCACAAGGAACATCATCGGTTCCTAAGGTTCGCATTCCTGGACAAGCATTACCAGTTTGTGGCACTTCCGTTCGGATTAGCCACTGCTCCAAGGATTTTCACAAAGGTACTAGGGTCCCTTCTAGCGGTGCTAAGACCAAGGGGCATTGCAGTAGTACCTTACTTGGACGACATTCTGATTCAAGCGTCGTCCCTTCCTCAAGCAAAGGCTCACACGGACATTGTCCTGGCCTTTCTCAGATCTCACGGGTGGAAAGTGAACGTAGAAAAAAGTTCTCTATCTCCGTCAACAAGGGTTCCCTTCTTGGGAACAATAATAGACTCCTTAGAAATGAGGATTTTTCTGACAGAGGCCAGAAAATCAAAACTTCTAAACTCTTGTCAAATACTTCATTCTGTTCCTCTTCCTTCCATAGCGCAGTGCATGGAAGTAATAGGTTTGATGGTAGCGGCAATGGACATAGTTCCTTTTGCGCGAATTCATCTAAGACCATTACAACTGTGCATGCTCAGTCAGTGGAATGGGGACTATACAGACTTGTCTCCGACGATACAAGTAGATCAGAGGACCAGAGATTCACTCCGTTGGTGGCTGTCCCTGGACAACCTGTCGCAGGGGATGAGCTTCCGCAGACCAGAGTGGGTCATTGTCACGACCGACGCCAGTCTGGTGGGCTGGGGCGCGGTCTGGGGACCCCTGAAAGCTCAGGGTCTTTGGTCTCGGGAAGAATCTCTTCTCCCGATAAATATTCTGGAACTGAGAGCGATATTCAATGCTCTCAAGGCTTGGCCTCAGCTAGCAAAGGCCAAGTTCATACGGTTTCAATCAGACAACATGACGACTGTTGCGTACATCAACCATCAGGGGGGAACAAGGAGTTCCCTGGCGATGGAAGAAGTGACCAAAATCATTCAATGGGCGGAGACTCACTCCTGCCACTTGTCTGCAATCCACATCCCAGGAGTGGAAAATTGGGAAGCGGATTTTCTGAGTCGTCAGACATTTCATCCGGGGGAGTGGGAACTCCATCCGGAAATCTTTGCCCAAATTACTCAATTGTGGGGCATTCCAAACATGGATCTGATGGCCTCTCGTCAGAACTTCAAGGTTCCTTGCTACGGGTCCAGATCCAGGGATCCCAAGGCGACTCTAGTAGATGCACTAGTGGCACCTTGGACCTTCAAACTAGCTTATGTATTCCCGCCGTTTCCTCTCATCCCCAGGCTGGTAGCCAGGATCAATCAGGAGAGGGCATCGGTGATCTTGATAGCTCCTGCGTGGCCATGCAGGACTTGGTATGCAGACCTGGTGAATATGTCATCGGCTCCACCATGGAAGCTACCTTTGAGACGAGACCTTCTTGTTCAAGGTCCGTTCGAACATCCGAATCTGGTCTCACTCCAACTGACTGCTTGGAGATTGAACGCTTGATCTTATCAAAGCGAGGGTTCTCAGATTCTGTCATTGATACTCTTGTTCAGGCCAGAAAGCCTGTAACTAGAAAAATTTACCACAAAATATGGAAAAAATATATCTGTTGGTGTGAATCTAAAGGATTCCCTTGGGACAAGGTAAAAATTCCTAAGATTCTATCCTTTCTTCAAGAAGGTTTGGAGAAAGGACTATCTGCAAGTTCCTTGAAGGGACAGATTTCTGCCTTGTCTGTGTTACTTCACAAAAAGCTGGCAGCTGTGCCAGATGTTCAAGCCTTTGTTCAGGCTCTGGTTAGAATCAAGCCTGTTTACAAACCTTTGACTCCTCCTTGGAGTCTCAATTTAGTTCTTTCAGTTCTTCAGGGGGTTCCGTTTGAACCCTTACATTCCGTTGATATTAAGTTATTATCTTGGAAAGTTTTGTTTTTGGTTGCAATTTCTTCTGCTAGAAGAGTTTCAGAATTATCTGCTCTGCAGTGTTCTCCTCCTTATATGGTGTTCCATGCAGATAAGGTGGTTTTACGTACTAAACCTGGTTTTCTTCCGAAAGTTGTTTCTAACAAAAACATTAACCAGGAGATAGTCGTGCCTTCTTTGTGTCCGAATCCAGTTTCAAAGAAGGAACGTTTGTTGCACAATTTGGATGTTGTTCGTGCTCTAAAATTCTATTTAGATGCTACAAAGGATTTTAGACAAACATCTTCCTTGTTTGTTGTTTATTCTGGTAAAAGGAGAGGTCAAAAAGCAACTTCTACCTCTCTCTCTTTTTGGATTAAAAGCATCATCAAATTGGCTTATGAGACTGCCGGACGGCAGCCTCCTGAAAGAATCACAGCTCATTCCACTAGGGCTGTGGCTTCCACATGGGCCTTCAAGAACGAGGCTTCTGTTGATCAGATATGTAAGGCAGCGACTTGGTCTTCACTGCACACTTTTACTAAATTTTACAAGTTTGATACTTTTGCTTCTTCTGAGGCTATTTTTGGGAGAAAGGTTTTGCAAGCCGTGGTGCCTTCCATCTAGGTGACCTGATTTGCTCCCTCCCTTCATCCGTGTCCTAAAGCTTTGGTATTGGTTCCCACAAGTAAGGATGACGCCGTGGACCGGACACACCTATGTTGGAGAAAACAGAATTTATGTTTACCTGATAAATTACTTTCTCCAACGGTGTGTCCGGTCCACGGCCCGCCCTGGTTTTTTAATCAGGTCTGATAATTTATTTTCTTTAACTACAGTCACCACGGTATCATATGGTTTCTCCTATGCAAATATTCCTCCTTTACGTCGGTCGAATGACTGGGGAAGGCGGAGCCTAGGAGGGATCATGTGACCAGCTTTGCTGGGCTCTTTGCCATTTCCTGTTGGGGAAGAGAATATCCCACAAGTAAGGATGACGCCGTGGACCGGACACACCGTTGGAGAAAGTAATTTATCAGGTAAACATAAATTCTGTTTTTCATGTCCAGTTAGCGCTATTGTGAATATGTTTTAGTGTTTGCTCAAGAGTGGGGGGTTAGTTTTTTTCAACTTTTTTTCTCCATTGACTCCTTACAGGAACTGAAAGTTTATGATTTCAGAATGGAATTACCGGAAACGGGAACAAAATAAATAATGAAAGTATATTGCAGAGTGTTTTATATATATACGATTTATCCTTTTATATTACCATCTCAAAGTGTTTAATGTCCCTTTAAGTTGTGTCATTTAACTAACAAAACCCAAGCCAAATTAGTAGCACTTTTATTCTTGTGCTCATATTACAGATTTAAAGTAAAATGTTAGCAATCAAGCGAAAGCCTCGGGTGCGCAAACATCTGGAGGTCATATAGAGCGGCCATGCTAAATTCCTCATATAATACACTTGTATGGGGCGCTCTATAAAACTTAAGTCCTGGCTATTGCTTGAGCACTAACCTGAAGGTGTGCTAAGTGAAGATTCATTACAAAATATAAATTACCCAATATAAACTTCACCCAATATAAAATTATATATATATAAATTGTGTTAACAGTGTTTTAAAGGGTTGGACTGGGAAAAAACACACGCACACATGCCTATATAATTATATACAACATAACTCACCACTTGTAATTTGAGTGACATTTATTATGGGCATGCTGTTGACAGTATAGCGCATTCTAAAAAGATATTGGCCACTCCAAACATTCTCTGGTAATTTTTTTTACCATGTACTTGTAATACTAGATTGCGTGATATTCTTAGTGTGGGCCCATGGTAACGATAGCTCACCCTGTGCTATCAATAGCGCTCCATCTAGGCTTTTGTTATAAAGGTGCTCACTGCTTACCTGCAATACAGTCTCTGAGGAAGTGAAATGTGTCAGTCATGGACAGCATTCCCTTTTGTTGTAGACTTGTCTCTTTCTTATGAGGTAGGCTGTCCCTGGCTGAGATCAAAAGTCACTAAATGGATTACCTGAAAAGTATTCTTTAAGTTATATACATACAGTATGTGATAAAGGGGTAAACAGTAAAGGGACAGTTTACTGAAAAAAAATCTCCCCCTTATATTGTTCCCAATGATCCACAGTGTATTAAATTGTTTATACGTATGTCCATTACCCTTATATCGGCATTTGGAATATTTATTTAGCCTGTGGTATCCCGACCTATTCTGTAAGTTGCTGTCCTTAGGTCAAAGCTAAAAATAAGGTTTGTGAGCACAACCAGCATAAGAAATTACACTCCCCATGGGGTATAGAAGAGTTAAGGTAATAAAATGTTAATTTTCCAATGTTCTCTCCAAGTATTGGTCTGGGGTTTTCGAACAGATATAAGATAAAGAAGCAGGTATATGTACACAATATGATAAAGTAATGAGATCTGATTATAACTACACGCTAAACCCATTTAGGTTGTGGCTTCAAAACCCCCAGCTATTTAATATACACAAATAATCTTAAAAATCAAACTATAATACAATTTATACTCTGCAACTGGTAAAAAAAGTAATTGGAAACATACACACACACATATATATATATATATATATATATATATACACTCACACACACACACACATGTATATACACATATACAGACATACATACATACTGATAGGTCAAAGCCATTTGATACACCTGTATTTATTACTATTTACAGTACTCAATATGATCAGTTGTGTAATGTAATTGGGAAACACTTACGTATCTTGAACGGGAAATAAAGATCTATATGAAGTTATTAGTAATTGTAAGTAGTGATGTCGCGAACATAAAATTTTGCGTTCGCGAACCGCGAACGCGAACTTCCGGAAAAGTTTGCGAACGGGCGAACTGGGCGAACCGCCATTGACTTCAATAGGCAGGCGAATTTTAAAACCCACAGGGACTCTTTCTGGCCACAATAGTGATGGAAAAGTTGTTTCAAAGGGGACTAACACCTGGACTGTGGCATGCCGGAGGGGGATCCATGGCAAAACTCCCACGGAAAAATTACATAGTTGATGCAGAGTCTGGTTTTAATCCATAAAGGGCATAAATCACCTAACATTCCTAAATTGTTTGGAATAACGTGCTTTAAAACATCAGGTATGATGTTGTATCGATCAGGTAGTGTAAGGGTTACGGCCGATTCACAGTGACAGACCAAACTCCTTGTTTAACGCACCGCACTGCATTATTCTAGGGCCAAAGGGAATCACAGAACCACGACCACGACGGCACCTGCGGGGTGGCCTGCCTCTGCCTGTCATTTTTTTTTAAATGTACACTTACACTATTATTAAACAAGATATAAGTGGTGGCACTGGGCAAGTGGGCACAGTATACGCTGTGAGCCTGACACAAAAAAGCAGACTGATGTTTCACAGTCAAAAAATTTTTTTTTTTTAAATGTACACTTACACTACTATTAAACAAGATATGAGTGGTGGCACTGGGCAAGTGGGCACAGTATACGCTGTGAGCCTGAAACAAAAAAGCAGACTGATGTTTCACAGTCCAAAAAGTTTTTTTTTGTTTTTAAATGTACACTTTCATTACTGTTTAACAAGATATGAGTGGTGGCACTGGGCAAGTGGGCACAGTATACGCTGTGAGGCTGACACACACGCTGGCAGACAGGCAACTGCAATTAGATTACACTGGCAGACTGATGTTTCACAGTCAAAAAAGTTTTTTTATTTTTAAATTTACACTACTGTTACACCAGATATGAGTGGGGGCACTGGGCAAGTGGGCCTGGCACACACACTGGCAGGCAGGCAACTGCAATTAGATTACACAAGCAGACTAATGTTTCACAGTCCAAAAAGTTTTTTGTTTTTAAATTTACACTACTGTTACACCAGATATGAGTGGTGGCACTGGGCAAGTGGGCACAGTATACGCTGTGAGCCTGGCACACACGCTGGCAGGCAGGAAACTGCAATTAGATTACACAAGCAGACTGATGTTTCACAGTCAAAAAAGTTTTTTTTTTTTAAATTTACACTACTGTTACACCAGATATGAGTGGTGGCACT
Organism: Bombina bombina; assembly: GCF_027579735.1. Taxonomy (NCBI): domain Eukaryota; kingdom Metazoa; phylum Chordata; class Amphibia; order Anura; family Bombinatoridae; genus Bombina; species Bombina bombina. The sequence goes on from NC_069499.1 coordinate 127,539,901, forward strand.
GGGCAAGCGGGCCTGGCACACACGCTGGCAGGCAGGCAACTGCAATTAGATTACACAAGCAGACTGATGTTTCACAGTCAAAAAAGTTTTTTTTTTCAAATTTACTCTACTGTTACTCATGATATGAGTGGTGTGGCACTGGGCAAGTGGGCCTGGCACACACGCTGGCAGGCAGGCAACTGCAATTAGATTACACTAGCAGACTGATGTTTCACAGTCAAAAAAGTTTTTTTTTTAAATTTACACTACTGTTACTCCAGATATGAGTGGTGTGGCACTAGGCAAGTGGGCGTGGCACACACGCTGGCAGGCAGGCAACTGCAATTAGATTACACTAGCAGACTGATGTTTCACAGTCAAAAAAGTTTTTTTTTTAAATTTACACTACTGTTACACCAGATATGAGTGGTGGCACTGGGCAAGTGGGCCTGGCACACACGCTGGCAGGCAGACAACTGCAATTAGATTACACTAGCAGACTGATGTTTCACAGTCCAAGATGGCGTCCCTCGAATTCCGATTGGCTGATAGGATTCTATCAGCCAATTGGAATTAAGGTAGGAATATTCTGATCGGATCAGCCAATCGGATTGAACTTGATTCTGATTGGCTGATTCCATCAGCCAATCAGAATATTCCTACCTTAATTCCGATTGGCTGATAGAATCCTATCAGCCAATCGGAATTCGAGGGACGCCATCTTGGATGACGTCATTTAAAGGAACCGTCATTCGTTGTTCAGTCGTCGGCCAGGATGGATGTTCCGCGTCGGAGGTCTTCAGGATCCTGCCGCTCCGCTCCGGATGGATGACCATAGACGATCCCGCTTGGATGAAGACTTCAATCGGATGGAAGACCTCTTCTGCCCCGCTTGGATGAAGACTTCAGCCGTATCATGGACCTCTTCAGCTCCCGCTTGGATGATGACTTCAGCCGGATCATGGACCTCTTCAGCCCCCCGCTTGGGCTTGGATCAGGACATCGGAGGAGCTCTTCTGGATCGATCGGTGAACCTGGTATGGTGAAGATAAGGTAGGAAGATCTTCAGGGGCTTAGTGTTAGGTTTATTTAAGGGGGGTTTGGGTTAGATTAGGGGTATGTGGGTGGTGGGTTGTAATGTTGGGGGGGGGGGTATTGTATGTTTTTTTTTACAGGCAAAAGAGCTGAACTTCTTGGGGCATGCCCCGCAAAGGGCCCTGTTCAGGGCTGGTAAGGTAAAAGAGCTTTGAACTTTAGTCATTTAGAATAGGGTAGGGCATTTTTTTATTTTGGGGGGCTTTGTTATTTTATTAGGGAGCTTAGAGTAGGTGTAATTAGTTTAAAATTGTTGTAATATTTTTCTTATGTTTGTAAATATTTTTTTATTTTTTGTAACTTAGTTCTTTTTTATTTTTTGTACTTTAGATAGTTTATTTCATTGTAGTTATTTGTAGGTATTGTATTTAATTTATTTATTGATAGTGTAGTGTTAGGTTTAATTGTAGATAATTATAGGTATTTTATTTAATTAATTTATTGATAGTGTAGTGGTAGGTTTAATTGTAACTTAGGTTAGGATTTATTTTACAGGTAAATTTGTAATTATTTTAACTATTTTAGCTATTAAATAGTTCTTAACTATTAAATAGCTATTGTACCTGGTTAAAATAATTACAAAGTTGCCTGTAAAATAAATATTAATCCTAAAATAGCTACAATGTAATTATTATTTATATTGTAGCTATATTAGGATTTATTTTACAGGTAAGTATTTATCTTTAAATAGGAATAATTTATTTAATAAGAGTTAATTAATTTCGTTAGATTAAAATTATATTTAACTTAGGGGGGTGTTAGTGTTAGGGTTAGATTTAGCTTTAGGGGTTAATACATTTATTAGAATAGCGGTGAGCTCCGGTCGGCAGATTAGGGGTTAATAATTGAAGTTAGGTGTCGGCGATGTTAGGGAGGGCAGATTAGGGGTTAATACTATTTATTATAGGGTTAGTGAGGCGGATTAGGGGTTAATAACTTTATTATAGTAGGGCTCAGGTCCGCTTGGCAGATTAGGGGTTAATAAGTGTAGGCAGGTGGAGGCAACGTTGTGGGGGGCAGATTAGGGGTTAATAAATATAATATAGGGGTCGGCGATGTTAGGGCAGCAGATTAGGGGTACATAGGGATTATGTAAGTAGCGGCGGTTTACGGAGCGTCAGATTAGGGGTTAATAATAATATGCAGGGGTCAGCGATAGCGGGGCGGCAGATTAGAGGTTAATAAGTGTAAGGTTAGGGGTGTTTAGACTCAGGGTACATGTTAAGGTGTTAGTTGCAGACGTAGGAAGTGTTTACGCATAGCAAACAATGGGGCTGCGTTAAGAGCTGAACGCGGCTTTTTTGCAGGTGTTAGGTTTTTTTTCAGCTCAAACAGCCCCATTGTTTCCTATGGGGGAATCATGCACGAGCACGTTTTTGAGGCTGGCCGCTTGCGTAAGCAACTCTGGTATCGAGAGTTGAAGCTGTGTTAAAAATGCTCTACGCTCCTTTTTTGGAGCCTAACGCAGCCTTTATGTGGACTGTCAATACCAGAAGTATTTTTATGGTGCGGCCAGAAAAAAGCCGGCGTTAGCTACGCGGGTCGTTACCGACAAAACTCCAAATCTAGGCCTATGTTCGCCGGGAACTATTCGCCGGCGAACTATTCGCGACATCACTAATTGTAAGTATTCTTTACCCTGTAGTGCACATTCATAATTCAGTGATATTATTCTTGTATCATGCCCTTGAGTTTAGCTGCACAATACAGAACGGGAGATGGACACTTTAGCAACAGTTGCATTTCTCTATAATACTCCTGCAGGCTTTCAAACTATTTTTTATGTAACTTCTGAACTGTGTTAAAAAAAGTGCAAAAATGTTTCTACTGCTTTCTATTTTTGCAAACTCATCCAAAGTGCAATGTACATCTGTCGAAAAGCAACTGTGAAAGAGCAACTGCTTCTGTCACATGATGCAACAATACATGCACAGCAAGATAGCATCACCCAGTAAAAAGATGCAGAGCTGGCTTCTGCATTGGGTTAAAGGGACAGTCAAGTCCCAAAAAAGCTTTCATATTTCAAATAGGACATGTAATTTTATCACCAATTTTGCTTTGTTCTCTTGGTATTCTTAGTTAAAAGCTAAACCTAGGAAGGCTCATATGATAATTTCCAAGCCCTTAAAGGCTGCCTCTTATCACATGCTTTTTTATTTGCTTTTCACAACAGAGAGAGTGCGAGGCTTAGTTAGGGAACTATGTGCAGAATTATATAACATTAGTATGTAAGTTTACTGCCCCTTTAAAAGGGCATTCAGCTCTTTTACAATTGCTCATTAAAACCCTAATCTATGTGATACCAAAACGCGTAATAACCAGCGTTGCCAGCTTTTGCAAGCGACGCCGCATATGTAATCTTGCCTTACATATTTAGACATGTATATGTATGTATCTCTATGTTAAAGCCCTTTACAGCCTATTTTTTCTAATTTTCAAATTGGCTGATTTGAACAGTCAATAGGATTTTAGTAGTTTTCATTCTATTGGCTGATTTATATTTGAAGAATCAAATCAGTCAACAGGAATGCAAGGGACGCCATATTTAAATGCATACCTTGAATTCACTATTCAGTGTACGGCAGCATGGACGATCCTCCACGCTCCATGGCTCCGTGGTCGCCGGTCATGCTCCGCACTCAACTCCAATCTGTGCCGGCTTGGTCCTGGATGAAGAAGGAAGTGATCCCCGCTTGGAAGAAGAAGTCGGCCGCTTGCAAGAAGACTTCACCGCCTGGAACAGGACCTTTTCCGCCAGACTTCAGGAATGGTGAGTACTAGTGATGTCGCAAACATAAAATTTTCGGTTCGCAAACGGCGAATGCGAACTTCCGCAAATGTTCGCGAACGGGCGAACCGGGCGAACCTCCATAGACTTCAATAGGCAGGCAAATTTTTAAAACCCACAGGGACTCTTTCTGGCCACAATAGTGATGGAAAAGTTGTTTCAAGGGGACTAACACCTGGACTGTGGCATGCCGGAGGGGGATCCATGGCAAAACTCCCATGGAAAATTACATAGTTGATGCAGAGTCTGGTTTTAATCCATAAAGGGCATAAATCACCTAACATTCCTAAATTGTTTGGAATAACGTGCTTTAAAACATCAGGTATGATGTTGTATCGATCAGGTAGTGTAAGGGTTACGCCCGCTTCACAGTGACAGACCAAACTCCCACAGCGGGTACAACATGTAAATAGTTTCTAAATTTTGTCCTGAGTTTATAAATACCCAATGTTAACATGTTCTTTGCTTTTTTTGCAAGTTATAGGGAAATAAATACAAGAAGCACTTTGCTATTTCAAAATGAGAGCTAGTTACATTGGAACCCTGATATCTGTCCGGAATACCTGAAAAACCCTTGACATGTATATATTTTTTTTTAGAAGACATCCCAAAGTATTGATCTAGGCCCATTTTGGTATATTTCATGCCACCATTTCACCGCCAAATGCGATCAAATAAAAAAAAATTGTTCACTTTTTCACAAACTTTAGGTTTCTCACAGAAATTATTTACAAACAACTTATGCAATTATGGCATAAATGGTTGTAAATGCTTCTCTTGGATCCCCTTTGTTCAGAAATAGCAGACTTATATGGCTTTGGCGTTGCTTTTTGGCAATTAGAAGGCTGCTAAATGCCACTGCCCAGCAGTGAAGGGGTTAATTAGGGAGCATGTAGGGAGCTTGTAAAGTTAATTTTAGCTTAAGTGTAGTGTAGTAGACAACCCAAAGTATTGATCTAGGCCCATTTTGGTATATTTAATGCCACCATTTCACAGCCAAATGTGATCAAATTTAAAAAAAACTAAGCAATTTTAGGTTTCTCACTGAAATTATTTACAAACAGCTTGTGCAGTTATGGCACAAATGGTTGTAAATGCTTCTCTGGGATCCCCTTTGTTCAGAAATAGCAGACATATATGACTTTGGCGTTGCTTTCTGGTAATTAGAAGGCAGCTAAAAGCTGCTGCGCATCACACGTGTATTATGGCTAGCAGTGAAGGGGTTATTTAGGTAGTTTGTAGGGAGCTTGCAGGGTTAATTTTAGCTTTAGTGTAGAGATAAGCCTCCCATCTGACACATCAGACCCCCTGATCCCTCCCAAACAGCTCCCTTCCCTCCCCCACCCCACAATTGTCCCCACCATCTTAAGTACTGGCAGAAAGTCTGCCAGTACGAAAATAAAAGGTTTTTAATTTTTAATTTTTTTTTTAGCAGATTTACATATGCTGTGGTGTAGCATCCTTACAGCAAAGATCAGATGAGTCCTTCAGAACTGTAGTGGACACTGAATACACTAGCCTAGTTATCGATTTCCCTATTAAATCAGCAGCAGCTACACTGTCCCTCCTCTCACTAAGAATGCAGCTTCCGAATGAATCTAAAATGGATGCTGTCCAGGAGGTGGGAGGGTCTGGGAGGGAAGGTCCGCTGCTGATTGGCTGGAATGTGTCTGCTGACTGTGAGGTACAGGGTCAAAGTTTACTCAATGATGACGAATAGGGGGCGGATCGAACATTGCATATGTTCGCCCGCCGCAGCGAACGCGAACAAGCTATGTTCGCCAGGAACTATTCGCCGGCAAACTATTCGCGACATCACTAGTGAGTACCTATTTGTGTTTTTTTATTTTTTTGGAGTGTGTTTTTTTTAAGATTAGGGATTTATTGGGCACTCTTAAAAGAGCTTAAAGGGACAGTCTAGTCAAAATTAAACTTTCATGATTCAGATAGGGCATGCAATTTTAAACAACTTTCCAATTTACTTCTATTATCTAATTTGCTCAATTCTTTAGATATCCTTTGTTGAAGAAATAGCAATGCACATGTGTGAGCCAATCACACAAGGCCTCTAGGTGCAGCAACCAATCAGCAGCTACTGAGCATATCTAGATATGCTTTTCAGCAAGTGATATCAAGAGAATGAAGCAAATTAGGTAATAGAAGTAAATTAGAAAGTTGTTTAAAATGACATGCTCTTTCTAAATCACAAAAGAAAAAATTTGGCTTTCATGTCCCTTTAATGTCCTTTTAAGGGCAGTAAAAGAGCTGAATGCCCTTTTAAGGGCAATGCCCATTCAAATGCCCCTTAAGGGGCAATGGGTAGTTTAGGATTTTTTAGTGTTAGTTTTTTTATTTTGGGGGGTTTGTTGTGTGGTGGGTTTTACTGTTAGAGGGGGGACTTAGTATTCTTTAAGGTAAAAGAGCTGTTTAACTTAAGGCAATGACCTACAAAACGCCCTTTTAAGGGCTATTGGTAGTTTAGTATTAGATTAGGGGGTGTTTTATTTGGTGCAGGCTTTTTTATTTTCATAGGGATTAGGTTTATTTTTTGTTGTTGATAATTTGGTTTATTATTTTATGTAATGTTAGACTTTTTATTTTTGTAATCTTAGATTAATTTAATTTAATTTTTTTTATTTTTAAATAATGTTAGCATTTTTATTTTAATTGTAGCTTAGTATTTTTTAATTTAGGTAATTGGGGTTAATTTAGGGGTTAGGTTAGGGTGCTTAGTAATTGAATTAGTTGTTTACGCTGTGGGGGTTTGGCAGATTAGGGGTTAATAGATTTATTAGGATTATTGCGTTGTGGGTTAATGGCAGATTAGGGGTTAATAGTTTTATTAGGTTTATTGCATTGTGGGTTAATGGCAGATTGGGGTTAATAGTTTTATTAGGTTTATTGTGTTGTGGGTTAATAGCAGATTAGGGGTTAATAGTTTTATTAGGTTTATTGCGATGTGGTTTAATAGCGGATTAGGGGTTAATACATTTATTAGGTTTACTGCGATGTGGGTTAATGGTGTATTAGGGGTTAACACATTTATTAGGTTTATTGGGATGTGGGTTAATGGCAGAGTAGGGGTTAATATATTTTATTAGTTATTGCGGTGGGGGTTGGCGGTTGACAGGTAGATAGATATTGCACATGCGTTAGGTGTTAGTTAATATTTTCAGGCAGTTACGGGAGTTACGGTGCTCACATTTTAAGCGTAAGGCTTGCTGCGCCTTCCTATGTGTGGCGAGGTAAAAATTGAGTAAAATTTCTCCATTTTCGCCACGTAAGTCTTTGCGCAGAATATGTGATACCGATTTGCGATGCGGTTTTATGTTAGCTTATGGGAGTAAAAATTGCGGGGGACGGGTGAAATATACTCGCCGCATTTATATGTGATACCAAAACCGCGTAATAACCAACGTTGCCGGATTTTGCAGGCAACGCCGCATATGTATTCTTGCCTTACATATTTAGACATGTATATCTATGTATCTCTATGTTAAAACCCTTTGCAACCTATTTTTTCTAACACCTGAGACCTCATATCTTTGAGCCCTTATAACTTTTTTATGCAATCTTAAAAAAATATTTGTATCAGTTAGTGTTACTATGAGTGTGACTGTACTGTGTAATGTATTTATGTGTGTTTTGTGCAACTTTTTTGACAGTTGAGCAGAGCTCTGGAATCACGCTATCCTGACATGCGTTTAATTCAATTGTGCTCAAGCAAACACGTTCACTTTCAGTTTGTAATAGATGTGCTACTTCTGACGCGCTACAATAAACCCCTTATCGCTCACACGCAACAGTTAGTGCACCACTTGTAATCTAGCCCTTTATGTGCACACTTTCTTCAAATATGATGTTTAAAATGTTCATTAAAGGAATATGAAACCCAAAAATGTTATTTTGTGATTCAGACAGAACATATCATTTAAAAAACAAAATCAAATTTACTTCTTTTATGAAATTTGTTTTGTTCCCATGATATTCTGTGTTGAAGAGATACCTAGGTAGGCATCTGGAACACTACATGGTAGGACATAGTGCTGCCCTCTAGTGCTCTTGCAAATGGATAACAATCTTGCAAAACTACTGCCATATAGTGCTCCGGAAATGGGCCCACTCCTAAGTATCCGTCCCTGTTTTTCAACAAAAATTACCATGAGAACAAAGAAAAATTGATAATGGAAGTAAATTAGAAAGTTGTTTAAAACTGCATGCTGTACCTGAATCATTAAATAAAAATGTTGGTTTCATATCCCTTTAAGTGCAGTAAAGTCTTTGAACATTATAAACATTTTTATTACAACATCATGCTAAATGATTAGAAACTTTTAATTGCACACATCATGAATTGATAATATTAGTTAAAGGGACATAAACACAATTTTTTTATTTCATGATTCAGATACAGCATGCAATTTTAAACAACTCACCAATTTATTATATTATCAAATAAGCTTTGTATCATTTGTTGAAGGAGCAATAATGGGCTACTGGGAGCTAGCTGACTACATGGGGTTATTCAATGACAAGAGGCATGTACATGGAAAAAACAATTAGCATCTAGCTTGCAGTTGTGTATTGCTACTTCTAAGCCTACCTATGTATGCTTTTTAACAAAGGATACTAAGAGAACAAAAAATAATTTAATATAAATAAAATGAAAAGATATTTTTAGTTGCATGCTCTATCTGAATCATTTAACTTTAATTGTGACTTTACTGTCAATTTAATTGAATAAATCTGCATTTACATACATTAAGCCGTCAACATTAGTATAAAGTTAAGCACTAAGGGCTAGATTGGAGCTAGTGGAGCGTGCCCTAGCAATACGGGTTTATCGTGAGGTTTTTAGCTCATCGGGCTTACTGCTTGTTTTATGAGTTGAAAGTAAATGCAATCGCGATTTACGCTAGAAATAAACACTGTGACTTCAGAGCTCTGGTTAACTGTTTCGCAAAACATAAAAGTGTGACAAAACACATCAAAAGTACATTACAAAGTACAGTTACACTCATAATAACACTGTCTAATAAAATTATTAAAAACAATATTGCACACAAAAGTTATAAAGACTCAAGGATAAGAGATCTCAGGTGTTAGAAAAAAAAGGCAGGCAAAGGGCTTTAACATGTCTTAAGATGGATATGTATATATATATATATATATATATATATATATATATATATATATATATATATATATATATAAAAAATATATAATATATATATGTCTTTATATGTCTTTATATGTGAACATATGGACAGTATTTATGTATTTATATGTGTATATATGTATTTAAATACATTTATACACATATAAACACATAGATACGTATGTACACATATATAGACATATATAAGTGTATTGGAGCCCTTTGCCATTAAAAACATGTAAAAACATTTATGCAATATTCATATTTAATAAAGGTTTATGTATTTATTTTCGATATTTTACATTCTAACTTTCTGCACATAGCGGAATATGTTCTATGTATTTATAAATAGATATTCCTCTATATATCTGTATATATCTATACCTATATATCATTTATATATATATATATATATATATATATATATGTAATGTACCAAAAAAAATCATATATATGTAGAAATATGTATTTATGAATAAAGAGAACATATTATGTGCAGAATATTGGAATGTGAAATATTCATATTTTCATGTTGGGTTAGTGAAAATGAGAACATAAGATCGTGTTTGCGCGAGAGTGGGGTGTTAGGTTTTTCTCACTTTTATCTCCATTGACTTCTACATGGGAATACGTAAACACGCACGTGATATTCTATCTTTACGTTAGCCGGGTTACTGCTAGAGCGAAAACAGTTTACTTTCAACTGAACTGATAATACAAGCGCAACCCGACAAGCGCAAAAATCTTACTTCTAGCGCAATTAATGCTCAAGCAGAGGCATTTATTTGTGCACCACTAGTAACCTGGCCATAAAATAGCCAGTTAGGATAATGTGTTAAAAAAACCCCCATTAACCTGAGAATAAAACAATTTTTAAAAAATGATGTTGGTTGTTTAAATATTTAAAACATAAGTAAAATATTCTTCAGAAGGTAATAGACAGTGACCTGTGGTTACCTAGGTTTCCCTAGGCATAAAATACTAAGGCAATTTAGGGACAGTTACCAAAGATTTAAGATTTAATCTTACAAATTATTATGACCCTTTAATAATCATATATTTTCCATTAATCAAGGTGTGCGGGAACCCCACAAAAAACATGAAAATACAGACAAAAGCCTATGCATAGAAAAAGAATAGATTGATCTGGGAGTTTGATTAAAAATTAATCAAATCAAATTACTTTTCAAAGAAATTTTGTGATATTTATTAAGCATTAAGATCTTGGTCTAAATTATTCATGTAAGTACTAAAGAATGAGTAGTAATGAATAGGAAATATCACTTAAAACAGAACCATATATTACAAATATTACAGCAAGTGCATATTACTGTATATCACTCAAAAATATAATTAATATAATTTTCATCTCTGGTTGCTATTTACTTTTTTACCACTAGATGGCAATGTTAATCACAGTTTGGGAAAGGTAAAGACATACTGGATCTATACAGATAAAAATATACTCAAAAATCGTTATTAGTTAAAGTGTCCAGTTAATATCATTTTGTAAATATGAATTTCCGAACAAGAAGTTTTATAAATTTAGTGTTTAATAACTAAAGCAATTAGGTGTTTATATTACCATTAATTTATTATTGTACATAAATATCAATTATGTGCTAGAAACCTTTATTTACCACGTTCTTACAATTGTATGTTATTATTCACAGTTATGTAAAATATATTCCTGAGGTTTAATCTGCATATTGTTTACTTTGTACTAAACAAAAATATGTGCTTTTTTAAATATCCTTTTTTAGCAAAATGACAATTTGATTCAAAATAACTACACACTTGCAGTTATGGGACATGACTTGACTAAAAGTTGTTTCAAAATGCAAAACCCATATTGTATCTATATTAAAACATCCTTTAAATGAGTGATACTTTAGCTAGGTAAATGTCATTGTTTGAGGTTGCAGAAGCGCCTATATTTTTTGACAGATACAGACTGCTTAAAGGGGCAGACTAGGGCAAAAATGACATGCTCTAATTGGTTAGTAGTTTTTGCATTACTGATTCTAGCTAATTATAGCAACATATCACAGTTCCTGAACACGACATGGCTGGTTAGAAAAATCATACTCGCAGGCTTACCTTGGTAGCTATCACTCACTAGTGAATATTAAAGAGATTATTAGACCAAAGTACAGAAGAAAGTACATACTTGTCTAGACACTCACAGTATTCAGTTTGTAGACGTGGAGGGTCATATCTATCTATTGATATCTATCTATCTATCATCTATCTATCTATCTATCTATCTATATCTATCTATCTATCTATCTATCTATCTATCTATCTATCATCTATCTATCTATCTATCTATCTATCTATCTATCTTTTACCCTTTCAGTGCTAACGACGGCCCTGAGCCGTCGCAGAGTTTCCCACTCTGGTGCTAATGATGACTCAGAGCCGTCACTAGCACTCTCCCACCTTGAGGGAGATCTGTGGGCTCCCACCCGCCCTACTCGGCAATCGGGCCTGTATAGTGACAGGCATTGCCGGGGCTTCACGTTATGCGTGGTGACATCATGCGCAATGACGTAACTGTGCAACTTTATTTAAAAATAACAATGTAAAGAATAGGAAAAGGGGCATGCTGTTTAAAAGCCTGTATCACAGACCCCCAAGACCCACTGTTGGAAAGGTAATCGCCTAACCTTTCCAACAGTGTAAGTCTTGGGGATCTGGAAAAAAAAAAAAAGTTAAAAAAAATAATATTTAAAAAAATAAAAAATAAAAAACCCCATTAAACAGCTTAGCACCCAGGTGGGAAAGTCCTTAGCACTCAAAGCGTTAATCTATCTATCAATCTATCTTTCATCTATCTTTCATCTATCTATCTATCTATCTATCTATCTATCTATCTATCTTTCATCTATCAATCAATCAATCAATCAATCAATGAATCAATAAATCAATCAATCTATTTATCTATCTTTCATCTACCAATCAATCAATCTATCTATCTTTTATCTATCTATCTATCTATCTATCTATCTATCTCTCTATCTATCGTTATCCCAATATATAATGTAGAACCACAATAAACAGACACCTACACTACCTATCAATCTATATATATTTCATTTATCTATCTATCTATCTATCTATCTATCAATCTATCTATTAATCTATCTTTCATCTATCAATATATCTATCTTTCATCAATCTATCTATCTTTAATCTATCTATCCTATCTATCTATCTATCTATCTCTATATTATCTATCTATTTATCTTTTATCTATCTATCTATCTATCTATCTATCACTGATCTATCTATGAATCAATCCATTATCTGTCTATAAATCTATCTATCTTTCATCTTTCTATCTTTCATCAATAAATCAATCAATCAATCAATCAATCTATCTATCTATCTATCTATCTATCTATCAATCAATATATATTTCATCTATCTATCTATCTATCTATCTATCTATCTATTATCTATCGATCTATCTTTCATCAATCAATCTATCTATCTTTCATCTATCTATATATCTATATATATCTATTATCTTTCTATCTATGTATCTATCTTTCATCTAGCAATCAATCTATCTATCCTTCATCTATCATCTATCTATCTATCTATCTATCTATCTATCTATTATCTATCTATCTATCTTTCATCTAGCAATCAATCTATATATCTTTCATTTATCTATCTATCTATCTATCTATCTATCTATCTATCTATTATCTATCTATCTATCTTTCATCTGTCAATCTATCTATTTTTCATCTATCAATCTATCTATCTATTAATCTATCTATCTTTATCCTAATATATAATGTAGAACCACAATAAACAGACACCTTCACTACCTATCAATCTATATCTATTTCATTTATCTATCTATTTATCTATCTATCTATCTGTCTGTCTATCTATCTATCTATCTATTATCTATCAATCTATCTATCTTTCATCTATCAATCTATCTATCTTTCATCTATCTATCTATCTATCTATCTATCTATCTTTCATCTATCTATCTATCTATCTATCTATCTATCTATCTATCTATCATCTATCTATCTATCTATCTATTATCTATCTATCTATCTATCTATCTATCTTTCATCTATCTATCTATCTATCTATCTATTATCTATCTATCTATTATATATCTATATATCTATCTTTCATCTATCTATCTATCTATCTATCTATCTATCTATCTATCTATCTATCTATCTATCTATTATATATCTATATATCTATCTTTCATCTATCTATCTATCTATCTATCTATCTATCCATCTATCTATCTATCTATCTATCTATCTTTATCCCAATATATAATGTAGAACCACAATAAACAGACACCTACACTACATTAACTATGGCTCAATAAACATAACAATTCTCTAAGTTAAGGAATTTGGTAACATTTTTTGTCTAAGTGGTAAAACATATTTGTGGTCCATTACACTCATTAGTAGTGTTATCTGATAAACATATTAGTCCATTGTTTGTTTATTTTGACAATTACCTTTCAGGTCCAAGTGAGTCATTAGAAATCAAAGCCCCCCACTGTTCAGCAGAGCTGTCAGCAGTCATATGCGGCTTAACTAAAATGGCAGATTGTCCATCCTGCTTCCAACTCAGCGTGGGTCATTGCCTGCTTTCATAAAAGCCGCTGTCGATTGACAGACAGAGAAATCTGTTGTTAAACATCGGATTAAAGTCCCCATTAGGATCAGCAAACTTAGAAAATAAAACATCAAACAGCAGCGTATTCAGTAGGACCCATAATGAAGGCAAATCCTGTTTGAGTCAGGTGATAACAATATTCTTTTTATCCTTTGTAAAACCTTAAGAGTATCTAATCCTGCAGGATTGGTGAGTGGAGGGCCTAGGAGTCTAATCAAAGCCTGTAACCACGGAAACCACTGCCTTTTGTTGATGTTTTGACAAGTTTTTTTTGCATTTGCTCTCCTGATTGATGTCCTTAAAATACTTTCATGCTTTGTGACAACAAAATGGCTACTGTTTTTTACAATGCTATTATACACTTGAACATTAGTGATCTGTAGAGGAAACTGTCATTATAATTATCCATTACAGGGATTGTCTTTTTATGATCAAGGAATTGTAACCATGTAACTTTATTTGTCTTTTTTTTTCTTCCCTTTCTCAAATAGAGAATCATTTATAGTTGGAGATGAAATAAAAATATGTCTACATTTTGTCAGAAGCGTTTGGAAATTGCTATTTTGGTGAGACTTAGATTATAATTTCTAAAATCTGAATTTGTATCCATGGGCATCCAGAGATTTGTTTTTTTTGTGGGGTGGGGGGGGGGGTGTGTGTGCAAAATATGGTTCCCTATTAATACCAGCAATGTGACCAAAATGGGGCTTATACTTGGATAATAAGAGCAAAATTCCAGCGTAGAAGCTGCTCTGGACACCCAAGTTTGTTTTAGATTTTCAATTTTCAAAGTGAATTACAAATTTAAAGATTTTTGAAAATACTAATTTTTAACACATGTAAAACTGAGTATTATTAAAGGGACATGAAACCCAAAATATTTCTTTTGTGATTCAGACAGTGCCTAAATTAAACTTTTATGATTCAGATAGAGCATGCAATTTTAAACAACTTTCCAATTTACTTCTGTTATCAAATTTGCTTCATTCTCTTGGTTTCTTTTATTGAAGATTAAAACTAGGTAAGTTCATAAGAGCTCAGGAGTGTGCACGTGTCTTTAGTACTCTATGGCAGCAGTGTTTTACACTATTGTATAACACAGCTACAAATAATCTTGCAAAACACTGCTGCCATAGAGTATTAAAGACACATGCACACTCCTAAGCTCTTATGAGCCTACGTAGTTTTACTCTTCAATAAAAGAAACCAAGAGAATGAAGAAAATTTGATAACAGAAGTAAAATGGATAGTTGTTTAAAATTGAAGGCTCTATCCAAATCATAAAAGTTAAATTTTGACTTTACTGTCCCTTTAAGGGAACTTAAGAATTCCTGGGATAGACATAAGGCTATTCTAAGAACTAATAACGCTTACACTTCAGAAAGAGTTGATGAGCCTTTTGGTTGCCATCTGTTTCAAAAAAATCAATTTCTATGTTACCTTACAATGAAGAATATGCAGCAACTTAGCAATGCAGCACCAAAGGGAATTTAAAGGGACACACAATCCATTTTTTTCTTTCATGATTCAGATAGAACATGCAATTTTAATCAATGTTCTAATTTAGTCCTATTATAAAAAGTGCCTTTGTGTCCCTTTAAATAGAACATAGGAATTAATAAAGTACAGTTATTAGTGGGGAATAATTGCAACAGCATGTAGGGAAAGGATTTATGTCATATATAACATAAACAAAAACACAGTATAAATATTATTTATTCCCTTGGAAAATATCATCATTATCATTAAATGACCTCATAAATGGCAAAATATATTTTGTTCTTTCTTTTACACCTGGATTTAACATGAGCAATACATTATTGTTCATTTACTCTCCTATTTAGAGAAACTATTTAATTAACACTCTCTATTCCAAATATATCATGCCAGTCATCCAGTCATAATGTCCTCAATAAAATATCAATAAAATACCACTATTTAGTGCACATTCTCTTATATGTATATTTATATGTTCTGGAGATAATAGCACCTTAAAGGGAATGAAAAAACATCAATATAATTAGCTTGTATGACTGGAAATTTGAATTGGGAAATGACCTGAGTGAGTTTGCCAGGACTTTTCTAGTTTTGCTAGTGGTGTGTAATGACCAACCAGTCGGCTCACTGGCTATTAGGGCTTTAGGTTCATACTGTTATGCTGGGCTGCTTGGCTGTTAAAGCAGTACAACATTATTTGCAAAACACTGCAGCCAATGAGTACTAAAGACACGTGCACACTCCTGAGCTCTTAGCCTACCAAGTTTTACTCTTCAATAAAAGATACCATGAGAACAAAGCAGATTTGAAGTACATTGGAAAGTTGTTTAAAATTGTGTGCTCTATCTGAATCAGTAAAGTTTAATTTTGACTTTACTGTCCCTTTAAGGGCTTCTGGTTCACATTGTTGTGCTGGGCTGCTTGGCTGTTAATGGCTTCTGGTTCGCATTGCTGTGCTGTGGCATCCATTTTGATCTGCATTTGTTTGCAGGGCCGCCACTAGAAATTTTGGGGCCCCTGACTTAACCATTGATCAGGGCCCCCCCCCCCCCCCTCCTTTGACATGTGCAATTTTTTACCAAGTGACTAAAACATATATGCACTTTATTCTTAAGTGTCTATTTAAACTTGGAAATGTTGTAAAGGTAGTAACATACACAAACACAGACACACTCATACACTGAAACACACACACACTCACACATAAGGATTCACATATAGACACTCTAGCAGACGCGCAAAGAAACACACTCAGACACAGACACCCAAACAGACACTCAGCACTTGTTTACATTGACCTGACAAGTAATGAGGTAAACTACAATATTGTAAAAAAAAAAAAGGAGATTTAGAAAACAAAATATGGAGTTCTGATTATCTTTTTGTAAAGGAAGATGCCAACTAAATGATGACAACAGCATGCAGTGGCTGAAAGGAAGGGCCCTGAACTGCCTAAACATTAATTTAAAGGTTAAATGGTGAATTAGTGACTTCCGGAAAGGTCTCATTAGTCTCAAAGTCTGTAGAAAGATGTGAATAATCAGTAGTAAGGTCAAAATGTCCTAAAAAGGAACAGACAATGGATACACACACACAAACTCAAACTTGCACATACACCCAAGGAAACACCAACATAGACAGCCTCAGAAAACACACAAATACATACACACACACACACACACAGAGACACCCACAGAAAACACACAAAGACATACACACACAGAGAGACAACCACATAAAACACACAAAGACATACATGCAAACACCCTCACTGAGAAATCCACCGAAATACACAAAGACATACACACACCCTCACAGAGACACCCACAGAAAACACACACCCCCACAGAGACATCCACAGAAAACACAGACATACACACCCACCCTCACAGAGGCATCCAGAGAAAATACAAAAAGACAAACATACACACACCTTCACAGAGACACCCATAGAAAAATCTCAAAGACATATGCACACACCCTCACAGACATCCACAGAAAATGCACAAAGACATACACACCCACCCTCACTGAGAGACCCACAGAAAAAAAATACATGCACACTCATGGAGACACAAACCAAAGCACAAAGACATAAACACAGACACCCACAGAAACACTCACAGGAGGAAATATTTATGCACCTTGCATCCCATAAATCAACAGTGTGTGACATGCATGATAAAAAAAATTGCAGCAATTAAGAGATCACTTTTTAAAGAATCATATTTGTAAAAGTGCAAACAAAAATAATTCTGTGAATTCAAAATTGTACATTAATGATCTGGGTAGATTGCTAGATGAAGAAAAGTACTTTTAAAAGGTTGAAATATGTTTTTTTGTTTTTTCCCCATTTTCCCCAACCAAGAGCCCCACTTCAAATATGGTGTACAAATGTTTCCATCTGTCAGCTGTACTTATGGATTTTGAAAATGCTGTACTCTATATGGTCTTGGTGGAACCATAAGCTGTGGTACTCATACAACTACTACCACATTGAAGTTACAATCTGAAATTGCACAAAGAAATAAAAAACATTCGTTAAGTAAGTCCTACCTTCTCTGCAAATGAAAGTGATCCGCCGTCTGACAAAGTGCCAAGTCTGTCTCACACTGTGCATAGTGGTTTAGTGCACACTCAGAAATCCTCTCAAATGCTAATACTTTACTCCTTGTAATAACTTTTCCCATGCTCAATTAGCACTTTGCTGTAGTACCAACTGGTGGCTGCCAAAATTTAAAAAAAAAAAAAAAAAAATTTTTTTTTTTTTTTAGTTCTTGCCTCATGGGGCCCCCCTGGCCCATTGGGCCCCTGACAGCAGTCACCCCTGTCACCCCCTGATGGCGGCCCTGTTTGTTTGCTTCATCTACGCTTGTTGCGTCTTAACATGTTAATGCATGACTGTGTTTATCAAGATGTTTTTGATTTTAGTGCCTTTTGCATCTTTGTTAATACATTTGTGTTTGGTTCCTTTTTAACATTGTTCTGGCCTATGCTTAGTAATGTTTTTATCTGTACCTATGTCTGTTCTTGCGCTGCCTACCATGTTACTGGCCTGTTTGACTTTGGGCTTTGCCAAATGATTTACATCTAAGACAGCAAAAGGGCATTACAATATTGTAGCTGTAAAAAAAAGGTTCAAGGAAGCCTGCGGCTGATCTTTCACACAGGAACGCGTCATCATGAAAGAAAAGTCCAATCACGTTCACACCAGTGTGCTTTACAGTTCTTGTGCTTGCGGTTTTGAACTTCTGTTCACGGTGGCGCAGTCCCATTTGAAAGCGCATTCATCAAGGTTCGCTTCCTTTTAAAAACATGTTGATTAAGGCACAATCTCATGTGAACACCTTTTTTGCAGCTACGATATTGCTGTAGCGCGGTTTCACATTTTACAGTTTCAATACTCTTAAAATCCAATTTCAGAAGATGAGAGAAACCCTTGTAATAGAAACCTGTAGTCTTCTTCTTGTTTTCAAATGTAGATGACAATAAACTGGAAAACATGTTTTTAATATTAATAAAAGTAAATATTGGAAAAAAACAAACATTTATTTTAAAATATTTAAAGTGACAATGTAATTGAGCGCACATGCCCAGTATACCCATCAAGCAAATATACAAATGACATTCATATTGTTTAGCAGTGAACACTGGACAAAGAGGGTAATTCAAAAGAACTTTACTGTAGACCTTAAAGGGACATTGTACACTAGATTTTTCTTTGGATAAATGTTTGGAAATGATCCATTTATACAGCCCATCTGGAAGTGTTTTTGTAACACTGTATAGTTTTGCTTATTTTTTAATAACATTGTGCTGATTTTCAGACTCCTAACCAAGACCCAGGTCTGCAGACTCCTGCTTCTCCTTTTATTCTTAAGGGTCTTTCATATGCAGGGGAGGGGGAATGTATACTCTTCCTGATTTCCCAGCCTCTTTCACTGGGTGTCCCAGTCTTACCTCATCAACAGTGCTAAACTGGGAGTTTTTAGTTACATTTTGAAATGGTTTTATACTGGGTTTTTAGGTCAGTATCTGTGCATATTCTTCTTTATTAAAGTGTCTATTGCATGCATTTATATGTAAATTGGTGTACATTGTGTCCCTTTAAGAGGTATGAAAGGGCCATTGCATAAGTATTTTGGGGGGATTCACAGTTTCTATCCTGATAACAAATACTTAAAGGGACATGAAACCTAAAACTTTTCTTTCATAATTCAAATAGAGCATACAATTTTAAACAACTTCCAATGTTACTTCAATTATCAGTTTTGCTTTATTCTTTTGGTATTCATTATTAATAAGCACCAATGCACTACTGGAAGCAAGCTTAACACATTGGTAAACCAATGACAAGAGGTATATGTGCAGCCACCTGTCAGAAGCTAGCTCCCAGCTCCTGAAACTACCTAGATATGGTTTTCAACAAAGGATACTAAGAGTACAAAGCAAATAAAAAAATCGAAGTACATAATTTGGAAAGTTGTGTAAAATGGAATGATCTATCTGAATCATGAAATATTTTTTGGTGTTTCATGTCCCTTTAACAAATGGAAACACATTTTTGGTAACGTTTCTGTTGAAAACACATTCACGGCTATCGGATTTAAATACAAATAAAGCTGATTTTTCCCTAACGCCGCTATTACAAGTCTTTATGGCCGTCACGCAATAAAAATGAATTACTCCTAATCTCATATCCTATCAAAATAAAAAAACCTAATCTACACTAAATTGCCAATAGCCCTTAAAAGGGCCTTTTGTGGGGCATTGCCCCAAAGAAATCAGCATTTAGCTCTTTTACATTGCCCAAACACTAAGCTAAAAAAAAAACCCACCCAAAAAAACCTTAAGGGTTTTTTGGGTGTTTTTTTTTAAGCTTAGGGTTTGGACAATGTAAAAGAGCTAATTGACCTTTTAAGGGCAATGCCAATCCAAATGCCCTTTTCAGGGCAATGGTTAGCTTAGGTTTATTTAGATAGGCTTTTATTTGAGGGGGTTGGTTGGTTGGGTGGTGGGTTTTGCTGTTGGGGGTGTTTGTATTTTTTTTTTACAGGTAAAAGAGCTGATTTCTTTGGGGCAATGCCCTACAAAAAGGCCCTTTTAAGGGTCATTGGCAGTTTAGTGTAAGCTAGGTTTTTTATTTTTATTTTGATAGGGCTATTAGATTAGGAGTAATTCATTTTTATTTTTGATAATTTCGTTTTTTATTTTTTGTAATTTAGTGTTTATTTTTTTTGTAATTTAGAAAGTTTTATTTTAATAATTTAATTTATTTTATTTTATTGTAATGTTAGTTTTTAGTGTAAGGCAGGTTAGGCTTTATTTTACAGGTAGCTTTGTATTTATTTTAACTAGGTAGTTAGTAAATAGTTAATAACTTTAGTATAGTGGCGGCGACATTGGGGGTGGCAGATTAGGGGTTAATAACTGTAATGTAGGTGGCGGCAATATCGGGAGCCGCAGATTGGGGGTTAATAGTTTTATTTAGGTGGCGGCGATGTTAAGGGCAGCAGATTAGGGGTTAATCGTGAACGAGCATGTCAAAGCAGCGCTTGTATTTCAGTGTGGTATGGAGTTCAACGCCACCATATCGCTTGCACAAGCCTGCTTTTTGTAAACCTGTAATAGCAGCGCTATAGGCAGATGAAATAACGCCGCTTTTGTGGCGGTCGTTAATTTCCCTATAGCGCTGAAACTCGTAATCTGTTAGATTCTTAATAATATATCTATCCTAAAGCAGACAAGAAAAGCCAGCAGTACTGTTGCTTTAAGCACATGATGGGACGTTGAAATCTATTTTGTATTTAAATCCCAGTTGGCTAAAAAAACACCAGTTGCCTAAAGCAGATTTTCTATAACATCTGGTAAACATCAGGACCTTGGCATGTATTGTTTAGGGTTTGTGAAATGTGGATGCTGGACTTTCTTTCAACGCCAACCAAACCCTAAAGTACACAAAGATTACACAATTTTGAAATAAACGGATTAAAATAATTCTTACATA
The DNA here is from genome assembly GCF_027579735.1 of Bombina bombina. Taxonomy (NCBI): domain Eukaryota; kingdom Metazoa; phylum Chordata; class Amphibia; order Anura; family Bombinatoridae; genus Bombina; species Bombina bombina. The sequence goes on from NC_069499.1 coordinate 127,561,099, forward strand.
TGATTTGCAGAAGCTCTGAAGGATAGAAAACACCTGCTGTAGCATTCTGCCAGTTTATAAAGATTAGGATTTTATTTGCTGATGTCCTAGTTGCAAAGATGAATCAAAACCTCTAAAGCAAAACAAATAACAAAATACAAAACAAAATAGTCACAAATAATAATTTACTTTTATCACCAATTTTGCTTTGTTCTCTTGGTATTCTTAGTTGAAAGCTTAACCTAGGAGGTTCATATGCTAATTTCTTAGACCTTGAAGCCCACCTCTTTTCAGATTGCATTTCAACAGTTTTTCACCACTAGAGGGTGTTAGTTCACGTATTTCATATAGATAACACTGTGCTCGTGCATGTGAAATTATCTGGGAGCAGGCACTGATTGGCTAGACTGCAAGTCTGTCAAAAGAACTGAATAAAGGGGCAGTTTGCAGAGGCTTAGATACAAGATAATCACAGAGATTAAAAGTATATTATTATAACTGTGTTGGTTATGCAAAACTGGGGAATGGGTAATAAAGGGATTATCTGTCTTTTAAAACAATAAAAATTCTGGTGTAGACTGTCCCTTTAAGACGAGCTGATGATGTTATTTGGGACCTGCATAAAGTCAAGCTTAAGGGATAGTAAAGTAAAAATAAAACTTTCATGATTTAGATAGCTCATGACATTTTAAACAACCTTCCAATTTACTTATTTTATTTTGTTTCATTCTCATCGTATCCTTTGCTGAAAATAATACTTCGGTAGGCTCAGGAGCAACAGTGCCACCGGGGAGCTAGCTGCTGCTTGGTGGCTGCACATATATCAGATATATGCCTCTTGTCATTGGCTAAACTGATGTGTTCAGCTAGCTCCCAGTAGTGCATTGCTGCTCAGTCAACAGATGATACCAAGAGAATGAAGTAAATTTGAAATAAGTAAATTGGAAAGCTGTTTAAAATAGTATGTTCTATCTGACTCATGAAAGTAAACTGTTAGGTGCCATATGCTTTTAACCAGGGACACACATTAGCTAGGCGCTGATTTTTTTTTAATTGCTACTACTATTTACCAAGATGGCTCAATTTTGAGCAAACTACCTGTATTAGACACTTGACAAATTATAATAACAATAATAATAATAATATTAATAATAAATTAGGTGCATAAATTCTTATTTTTTATTAAACTTTGAATCTAGTGTAACCTGAACCAATCATTACAGGAACAAGGGGGGGGGGGGGGGGGGGGGGGGACGACATAATGCTTGACAAAGCTGTGTATTTGTGTCTCCAAAATAAATCTCCATTTCATTGTGCACAGATTTGAAGGGCTGAGGAAATGACTTGATAGTGAGAGCTGACTTGAGATTGTGCAGCTTTTACTATTGCATGCTGGTAGATGTAGTGCCCTCTTGTTTTATTATCTAGGGTTGTGGACTACAGCTGCCCATGACTTAATCATAAGTTTAAATTAAAGCAACAGGAAATGGAAGACTTTGGGGGCTTCTGGAGGGGCACTGCCATCACTGCCCCAATAGACCACCCACAACTGGGTATTACTACAAAATACATGAACTTCAAGTACAGTGAATTACTGAAAGGTTTTTGTAAAAAAAAAGAAAAGACATCCAAGATGGCAGAAAATTGTTTCTGCATATTATTTTGGGTCACATACAGTATATTAAGATGATTAATGAAAAAAAAAACTTTTTTTTCTTGAGCAATTAAACTCATTGTTTAAAGTAAAGGTCAATTTGGAAAATGTAGTGTCCGGTTTTTAATAAACCTATTAAAAACAAGGGCACTTTAATTCATCAAAATTGACATTTCACTCCTTTTCTTCAAAAACTTATCTTTGAATCCTGTCAGCTGCTGCAGCGCTTCCTCCGCCCATCGCAAGCCCTCTTTGCGGGTCCAAAATGACGGATCCGGCTTCCTCCAATCACGGCGTAGCATCAGGCCATGATCCCTCCCGGGGGAAAGCCGTGATTGGAGGAAGCCGGACTTGTCATTTCTGGCGTAAGAAGAGGCTTCCGGCGGCCAGGGGAATCGCTGGAGCGGCATTCAGGATTAAAAGGTAAGTATTTTTAAGAAAAGGAGTGAAATGTCAATTTTTTTTTAATGAAAACTTTTTTATTAAAGTTTTTTCAGAATTTTACAGTACAGGCAAATAAATCAGTACTACATAGATCTTAAACAGGGTACATAGACATTTCATCAGTTGCACCTTACAATTTCAAATCAATAAGCAGTCACTTATAAGAACAATCACTAGAACAAAGCTACAGGCTTCACTGATTAGGCAGCATTCCAAACATTTCTACAATGTTCACAAGTCACTAGTTTGTGTGTATTCCCCTTCTAACATTACTTCTCACCTCTTCATAGTACATTATGTACGATTCCCAATTTGTGATGAATTGATTTTGTCTGTCTAATAAAGTAGCTGTTAAGCTACTCATATGATAGTGATATTCTAGTTTTTGAAGAATGTACTCAAATGATGGGGGAACTGACCTCCAGAATCTAGCTATGCTAAGCCTTGTGACCGTACATATCATTGCAGTTAGTTTGCACTGGTGAGTGAGTATGTTTTCTATCGGGAAATGGAGTAGGGCCTGCTCAGGTGTGAGCGCGATTTCTTTTGAGAATAAGTGGCTAAGGAAACGAGAGGTCTGGTCCCATAATTCACTAATCCTAGGGCATTGTCACCACATGTGAATGTATGTCCCCTGCTCCCCACATCCTCTGTAACACAAGTTACTATCTGAGTTATCCCTATTATGGAATCTTGTGGGGTAAAAATACCACCCAAATGCTACCTTTATAAAATTTTCTTTCAAGAATGCATTAACTGAAAAGGACATGCCTTTATATAGGTTTGTTTCCCATTCTTTCATTGTCCAGGTAATGTTCAACTCCCGTTCCCATTTCAGTATAAATGCGAGCTTATTGTCTCTCACCTCCCCATTGAAAATGGAGTACAGTTTAGAAATTGTGTTTTGTGAACCTTGCTTATCTAAGTATATTGTTTCAAATTTGGTTTTGGATGGATTTGTCTCCTTCCCCAGGACCTCTTGTAGTCTCGATTTTAATTGTAAATAATTAAACCACAAGTGTTTGTCAGAGGTCTCCAACCCAGCATATTGTTCGAATGTGATATGTTTATTTTGTCTAAGAGCGTCTGCTATTCTATATAATCCTTTATTGGACCATTTATGTTTGACCATTTTGTCAAATGAAGAATTTAAGGTGACCAACAGCGTTAAAAGGGATTTAGGGCGGGGGCGTGTCTAAGCCGCAGCCATGACTAGATGTGTAAACTGGTTGCTATGCATGAATAAAGATGGATACAGCACCCACTACTCACTAGTGAACGGAGAGGGCTGACCAAGCCCAAACAATTCAAGTAAAAGAAGGCAGCCTCGAGCAGTGAACAAAGTGACTTTTATTTTTAAACACAGGTCAAATACAGCAACGTTTCGGGCTAACAATAAGCCCTTTCTCAAGCCTCTTGAGAAAGGGCTTATTGTTTGCCCGAAACGTTGCTGTATTTGACCTGTGTTTAAAAAGAAAAGTCACTTTGCTCACTGCTGGAGGCTGCCTTCTTTTACCTATACTGACAGCACCTGACTATACTGTGGAAGCCTTGTCTAAGGCATACATTGCTCTGATCACACCGGGAGTATCCATCAACGAAGGCTCAGCATGTCAAAGGAACATGAACTCTCCCATACCTGCAAGAGGGATAGGATAGTGATGCGAAGGGATTTTGGACTCCTGTACAGGGACAAAGGCTAATCACACTGAATGGATGACGACTGCTAGCAGTCTGAGACGAGCCTTTAATTGTATTACATAATGTAGTAGTGTGTTGTTATACTTCTTGCAGTTAGAAGGGGTTAAGTTTATATTTATCTCCCAAGACATTTGGTAACTATTTATATGATACCTTCCTTCTCTCCCCTTTGTCCTCTGGGCGGCTCTAGCTTTAACTTATTAGACAATTACGTATATGTCAGTTTATAGATGACAGCGGTAGAATACTCTGCATTTATGTGTTTGCATAACCCATCTTTTCGGTTTGTATAAGATGTCTAGACATGTATTGGAAAAAGTGGCCTTAGTAAGGGCAGAGGGGAGGGGTAGTAAGCAGAATCAGATCACCATATGCTCAGTCTAGGTATCAAGACACGCTTTAAAGGAATTAGCCATGTTTCACTGCCCTCTCTCATAGCTGAGGTGGTTCATTAATTATATGGACAGGGGATATATAATAACTATCCTTACTCCTATAAGCACTTTATATATTATACCAATACATAGTCACATAAGGATCAGAGTATGATGTCAGGGCAGCGTCAGAACACTATAACTCCATTATGGATATTTTATTTTAAAACTATGCTCTATATTTTTCAGGTATAGTCTACATATCTTCTGGAGCCCATCCTCTCCAAATACTCTCTAGTAGCAATGATAGAGCTTGAGGTGGGGACTCCAGACCCATGGCTTATACTATTTCATTAATAATACATTTCTATATTTTATTATCATTCACCCAATATGGTGAATTTCTCAGCGGTACTTATCCGCTACTTTGCACCTACACATACAAGTCTGTAAAAATGTGTTACCTCCCATAAAAAAGAATCTGTCATAGCTTACAAAGGGTCATTATAAAGTATCACTCTAATAGGCAGCAATTCATGTTTTAGAGGTACTAGTATTAAGCTATTCTATATATTAAAAAGAGGTATCAATGTATTATTTTTGCACTTTAAGTTTTGTATTGTTATTAGAGACAACCTGGTTCACTATATTTTATATGTTTCTTATATGTTGTCTCTAGTTCTGTCAAACAGGTAATTTTCTTTTTTTTTTTTTTTAATGGAAATGTGTATTTTGTTTGACATGATAGTTCTGAATAGTGATGTCGCGAATAGTTCGCCGGCGAATAGTTCCCGGCGAACATAGCATGTTCGCGTTCGCCGCGGCAGGCGAACATATGCTATGTTCGATCTGCCCCTATTCGTCATCATTGAGTAAACTTTGACCCTGTACCTCACAGTCAGAAGACACATTACAGCCAATCAGCAGCAGACCCTCCCTCCCAGACCCTCCCACCTCCTGGACAGCATCCATTTTAGATTCATTTGGAAGCTGCATTCTTAGTGAGAGGAGGGACAGTGTAGCTGCTGCTGATTTAATAGGGAAATCGATAGCTAGGCTAGTGTATTCAGTGTTCACTACAGTCCTGAAGGACTCATCTGATCTCTGCTGTAAGGACAGCACCCCAAAAAGCCCTTTTTAGGGCTAGAACATCAGTCTGCTTTTTTTTTTTTCCCTGTGTAATCTAATTGCAGTTGCCTGCCTGCCAGCGTGTGTGTCAGGCTCACAGCGTATACTGTGCCCACTTGCCCAGTGCCACCACTCATATCTCGTGTAACAGTAGTGTACATTTAAAAAAACAAAACACTTTTTTGACTGTGAAATAATAGCAGACAGCTGCCAGTACCCAAGATGGCCGCCAATAAGGCAGATGGGGAGGGTTAGAGAGCTGTTTTGGGGGGGATCAGGGAGGTTGGGGGCTAAGGGGGGATGCTACACCACAGCATATGTAAATATGCTAAAAAAAAATAAAAAAAATGTAAAAACCTTTTATTTTAGTACTGGCAGACTTTCTGCCAGTACTTAAGATGGCGGGGACAATTGTGGGGTGGGGGAGGGAAGGGAGCTGTTTGGGAGGGATCAGGGGGTCTGATGTGTCAGGTGGGAGGCTGATCTCTACTCTAAAGCTAAAATTAACCCTGCAAGCTCCCTACAAACTACCTAATTAACCCCTTCACTGCTAGCCATAATACACGTGTGGTGCGCAGTGGCATTTAGCAGCCTTCTAATTACCAAAAAGCAACGCCAAAGCCATATGTCTGGTATTTCTGAACAAAGGGGATCCCAGAGAAGCATTTACAACCATTTATGCCATAATTGCATAAGTTGTTTGTAAATAATTTCTGTGAGAAACCTAAAGTTTGTGAAAAAGTGAACAATTTTTATTTATTTGATCGCATTTGGCGTTGAAATGGTGGCATGAAATATACCAAAATGGGCCTAGATCAATACTTTGGGTTATCTACTACACTACACTTAAGCTAAAATTAACTCTACAAGCTGCCTACATGCTCCCTAATTAACCCCTTCACTGCTGGGCATAAAACACGTGTGGTGCGCAGTGGCATTTAGCAGCCTTCTAATTACCAAAAATCAACGCCAAAGCCATATAAGTCTGCTATTTCTAAACAAAGGGGATCCCAGAGAAGCATTTACAACCATTTGTGCCATAATTGCATAAGTTGTTTGTAAATAATTTCTGTGAGAAACCTAAAGTTTGTGAAAAAGTGAACAATTTTTTTTTATTTGATCGCATTTGGCGGTGAAATGGTGGCATGAAATATACCAAAATGGGCCTAGATCAATACTTTGGGTTGTCTACTACACTACACTTAAGCTAAAATTAACTCTACAAGCTGCCTACATGCTCCCTAATTAACCCCTTCACTGCTGGGCATAAAACACGTGTGGTGCGCAGTGGCATTTAGCAGCCTTCTAATTACCAAAAAGCAACGCCAAAGCCATATAAGTCTGCTATAATGGCATGTCTGACACACAGTGTTGGGGCAAGGGTCCATCTGACCACTGATACCTGGTCTGCAAAGCATGGTCAGGGCAGGTATATCACCTACACTGCGCACTGTGAAGCGGGCGTAACCCTTACACTACCTGATCGATACAACATCATACCTGATGTTTTAAAGCACGTTATTCCAAACAATTTAGGAATGTTAGGTGATTTATGCCCTTTATGGATTTAAACCAGACTCTGCATCAACTATTTAATTTTCCATGGGAGTTTTGCCATGGATTCCCCTCCGGCATGCCACAGTCCAGGTGTTAGTCCCCTTGAAACAACTTTTCCATCACTATTGTGGCCAGAAAGAGTCCCTGTGGGTTTTAAAATTTGCCTGCCTATTGAAGTCTATGGCGGTTCGCCCGGTTCGCCCGTTCGCGAACAGTTGTGGAAGTTCGCGTTCGCCGTTCACGAACCCAAATTTTTAGGTCCGCGACATCACTAGTTCTGAACATTTCTTATTAGCATGCTATAAGTACTATAACACAAAATGTATGTTATTATCTGAAATACCTCAATTAAAAAACTTTGATTTAAAAAAAAAAAAGGGGATTTAGGGCTAATTAAAGGAAACTTGCGAGTTAATGAGTCCCAAAGTCTTATGGTATGCTCTGTGACTATAAATATTTTCTCCCTGTGGGGTCTACTTTGTCTAGAAACCCATAGTAGGTTAAAGATCTGATCTATTTTATTCATATTGGATTCCATCTCCACCCATTGTTTAGCACTATTAGGTATATTCAAATGTAGTGTCTGTGTCATCCTAGCTGCATAAAAATATGACACCAAGTTAGGCACTCCAATTCCTCCCTCTTTCCTATTTCTTGTCATCAAACCCTTATTAATGTGAGCTTTTTCCCTTGCCAAATGAAACTTAGTATTTCCTTCTGCATCTTACGAAGTTCACTCATTGGGATCGAAATTGGTAGAGATCAAAACAAGTATAAGAGTTTGGGTAAGATTGTCATCTTGGTCACAACAATTGTGAAATGTCAATTTTGATTAATTAAAGGGCCCTTGTCTGTAATAGGTTTATTAAAAACCGGGCACTAATTCATCCAAATTGACATTCACTTTATATACACATTTGTTATTTTGTTATTTATATATATCCCTAATTAGATTTATCAGATAACAACTGCAACTTATTCTAGCCATGTTGTCTGTGGACTAAAGTCCACATTGGCTCATCCAAATAAGGCAAATGGTTGGTGGAGTTTAGCTACTGAAAAATAACTGCTAGAAAATGGATGTTAATTTGTTTTAAAAATGTTTAGACTTGGCTAATATTTTATTCTATAGCAATACAACAGAAATGTATTGTAATTACAAGGTGTTTACTATCCCTTTAAAGGCACAGTCTACTCCAAAATGTTTATGGTTTAAAAAGATAGATAATCCCTTTATTACCCATTTCCCAGTTTTGCATAACCAACATGGTTATATTAATATACTTTTTACCTCTGTGATTATCTTGTATCAGTTTCAGTTCTTTTAAAAGACTTGCATTTTAGCCAATCAGTGCTGACTCATAAATAACTCCACAGGAGAGAGCACAATTTTATCTATATGGCACACATGAACTAGTGCTGATTAGCTGTGAAAAATGTCAATATGCACCTAGATAAGAGGTGGGCTTCAAGGGCTTAGAAACGAGCATATGAGCTTACCTAGGTTTAGGTTTCAACAAAGAATATCAAGAGAACAAAGCAATTTTGATTATAAAAGTTAATTGGATTTTTTTTTAAATTGCATTCTCTATCTGATTAATGAAAGTTTAATTTTGACTTTTAGAGTGTGTACTACAAGTTGAAAGTGCAATGCACCAGGGTGCTCTGGGTTAGATATGCAAATTATATATTCAATATTTCACACTTTTTGCTTCCAAAAGACATTAAATATCTAATTTGCATATCTTACCCAGAGTTCCCTGGTGCATTGGTAACAGTGTATACAGAGGTCATTATGGGGGTAAGCAAGCAGGGATTTGCTAATTTTCTATTCAACAATTTTACATATTTTACTTTTATGTAATGGTGGATATCTCCTGGTTTTATCTCCACCATAACTCGAATGAGTATATATGAGTGCACTTTACTTTAATGTATTTATGTAGTGTTTGGTGCACATTTTTCTTTAACGCTTATACTTTACACTAGGTCTGCACTCACACAAACTCATTGTGCACTAATTTAGTTTGTGCTCGAGCAAATGCGTTTACTTTCAACTTGTAAAACGCATTCAAGTTAATACTGTCACAATATAGCTTATCCCGACTCGGCTAACAATAGCGCACCACTGGTAATCTAGCCCAATGTTGTTATAGTTATAATAACTAACAGCAACATAACAACCCAAATTTGATAAATTGTAATAAAAGATTCATTTTTTAATCCATAGAAACACTAGTAAACTTGGTAACCAAAATATGTCTCTCAATAGCCTAACTCTGACCATAAATAAAATAAAAAACATCCAGGAGAGCAATGTAGTAAGCAAGTTATGGGTGTAGTAACCAAGCCCACTAATGGTTTCCTAGCTCCACCTACTCTGCTCAAGTCCAAAACCCAAGGTAAATTGCAGAACATATTGTATTATTCTGTTGTGTTAATATAGAGTATAGGATAATCAGAAGTCACAATATGCAAACAAATATATACATAGCAGGTACACCCTTAGGGGTCGATTTAACAAATGTCGGACTAACATGATCCGCTGTAGCGGATCATGTCCACCTGACATTGCTAAATGCCGACAGCATTTAACATTGCAATAGCATTTCTAGTGAAATGCTTGTGCTATTCCACCCCCTGCACAATGGCGGCCAATCGGTCACTAGCAGGGGGTGTCAATCATCCCGATCGTATCTGATCGGGATGATTTCTATCCACCACCTCAGAGGTGGCAGGCAAGTTAAGGAACTGCTTCTTAACTTATGTTTCCGGCGAGCCTGAAAGCTCGTGCAGAAACAGCTGCATTTGCAGCCTGTTAAATTGGCCCCATCGTGTATATTTTTACATTGTGTGAAAGACTCCCAGGACAACTATAAAATGGGTCAAAAAATGTGACTGTCATGGGAATATTGGGACACTTCACATGTATGTTCTGACACCTCATAACTAAGCCCTGTACAAATCCCTTCTAGTACTTCATTATCAATTGCCAACGCATCTACGGACAACCGATCCAGCACCTCTCAACAAATCCCATGGCATCCCGTCCCCCTTTACAACACTACATCCTAGTACACCAAACAACCCCTTTCTACACCTTTCACCAATTCCCAGTACATATTATCCCCTTTCATCATCTATCACCAATTCCCAGATCACCTCAGAAAAACTTGTAGCACCTCTTACCAATCCCAATATATTTATACATTATGTTTATATATATATTTATTTATTTATTTTATTTTATTTTTCTAATGTTATAATGATGGAAATAAAAACAATTCAGACAAAGCTATTTTGTAATATACAGTAATACTGTGATCTGCCATTTGCATTAATTTTTGTCCCCTACCTCTTTGAGTGACAGAACAAAAAGGCCTCTTGTTTTGCTAGAGTGCATGTTATAACTGGCTGCTAAGAGACGCTATTTTTGGTGTATGTAATGATGAAAACACTTATTTATATAGTATTAGAGCTACCCATGTCTTTAACAAAACAGATGTTATCCTTTAACAAGTTGTTATTGCCTTTTTGTTTCAAAATTACTTTTTTTTTTTTTATTTATAAGTTGAAATTAACTTACCCATAGAGCAAATCAGAATACATGTGCATTTTCAAGTCATGTTACACAAATTATGTTACCTAATATGTGAACTTATTGGGTGCATTGTCTAACTGCATATCATTGTCTGTATTCTATGATTCCTGCCACATGATTCACCAATGATGGAAAGTGGATTTGTGTTAACTTAGTTTCATCTTACCTATAAGTTGATATTTTTTTTAAATAGTTACGTATATACAATGCCTTGCAAAAATATTAAGATCGCTTGAAAATGTATTTTTACTGCAAATTCATCTGAACTAAAAGTATATTATAAGGACAAAACAAAAAAATATCTAAATAGTTCTTTAAAAGAAGAACTGAAATATGATGCTTGCATATGTATTAATATTTAGTCAAGCAACCTTTTGCTGCAATAATAACTTTAAAGGAATATGAAACCCAAAAATGTTCTTTTCTGATTCAGACAGAGCATGCTATTTGTTCTCATGATATTTTTTGTTGAAGAGATACCTAGTTAGGCATCTGGAGCACAACATGGCAGGAAATAGTGCTGCCATCTAGTGCTCTTGCAAATGAATAACATTCTTGCAAAACGGCTGCCATATACTGTAGTGCTGTAGAAATGGACCTGCTTATATCTTTCCGCCTCTAGTTCTTCTTCCAAAAGTGATCTCCAAGATCATTATGGAACAATCGTATGTGTTTCTGATAGCACCAGCATGGCCTCACAGGTTTTGGTATGCGGATCTTGTTCGGATGTCCAGATGCCAGCCTTGGCCACTTCCTCTAAGGCCAGACCTTCTGTCTCAAGGGCCGTTTTCTATCAGGATCTCAAATCGTTAAATTTGAAGATATGGAAATTGAACGCTTACTGCTTAATCATAGAGGTTTCTCTGACTCAGTGATTAATACTATGCTACAGGCTCGTAAGTCTATTTCAGGAAAGATTTATTATCGAGTTTGGAAAACCTATATTTCATGGTGTTCTTCTCATAAATTCTCCTGGCATTCTTTTAGAATTCCTAGAATTTTACAGTTTCTTCAGGATGGTTTGGATAAAGGTTTGTCTGCAAGTACTTTGAAGGGACAAATCTCTGCTCTTTCTGTTTTATTTCATAGAAAGATTGCTAAGCTTCCTGATATTCTCTGTTTTGTTCAGGCTTTGGTTCGTATCAAGCCTGTTATTAATTCAATCTCTCCTCCTTGGAGTCTTAATTTGGTTTTGAAGACTTTGCAGGCTACTCCTTTTGAGCCCATGGCCCCTATTTAAGAAAGTCTGGTGGACCTGATCCGACAGTGCGGATCAGGTCCGCCAGACCTAGTTGAATACGGCGAGCAATACGTTCGCCGTATTCAGCATTGCACCAGCAGCTCACAAGAGCTGCTGGTGCAACGCCGCCCCCTGCAGACTCGTGGCCAATGGGCCGCCAGCAGGGGGGTGTCAATCAACCCGATTGTACTCGATCGGGTTGATTTACGGCGATGTCTGTACGCCTGCTCAGAGCAGGTGGACAGGTTATGGAGCAGCGGTCTTTGTGACCGCTGCTTCATAACTGCTGTTTCTGGCGAACCTGCAGGCTCGCCAGAAACACGGGGCATCAAGCTCCATTCGGAGCTTGATAGATAGGCCCCTATGCATTATTTGGATATTAAACTACTTTCTTGGAAAGTGTTGTTTCTTTTGGCTATCTCTTCAGCTAGAAGAGTTTATGAATTGTCTGCTCTCTCTTGTGAGTCTCCTTTTCTGATTTTCCATCAGGATAAGGCTGTCTTTCCGACTTCATTTAAATTTCTTCCTAAGGTTGTGAATTCTAACAACATTAGTAGGAAAATTGTTGTTCCTTCCTTGTGTCCTAATCCCAAGAATGCTCTGGAAAGATCTTTGCATTTGTTAGATGTTTTAAGAGCTTTGAAATATTATGTTGAAGCTACTAAAGATTTCCGGAAGACTTCTAGTCTGTTTGTTATCTTCTCTGGTTCTAGGAAAGGTCAGAAAGCTTCTGCATTTTCTTTGGCACCTTGGTTAAAGCTTTTGATTCATAAAGCTTATTTGGAGGCGGGACAGTCCCCACCTCAGAGGATCACAGCTCATTCTACTAGATCAGTCTCCACTTCTTGGGCTTTTAAGAATGAAGCTTCAGTTGATCAGATTGGCAAAGTAGCAATGTGGTCTTCTTTGCATACATTTGCTACATTTTACCATTTTGATGTATTTGCTTCTTCTGAAGCAGTCTTTGGTAGAAAAGTTCTTCAGGCAGCTGTTTCAGTTTGATTCTTCTGTTAATGTTTTAAGTTTTTTTCTTTCAATTTATGAGAAAAACTTATTTTTTGTGGATTTAATTTTTTCAGTTGAAAATGGCTGTTTTTATTTTATCCCTCCCTTTCTAGTGACTCTTCTTTGGACATCCACATCTTGGGTATTTCTATCCCATACGTCACTAGCTCATGGACTCTTGTCAATTACATGAAAGAAAACATAATTTATGTAAGAACTTACCTGATAAATTCATTTCTTTCATATTGGCAAGAGTCCATGAGACCCACCCTTTTTTCAATGGTTATCATTTTTTGTATAAAAGCACAATTATATTTCCTCTTTTTTGTATGCTTTTTTACTCATTATTTTATCACCCCACTACTTGGCTATTCATTAAACTGAATTGTGGGTGTGGTGAGGGGTGTATTTATAGGCATTTTGAGGTTTGGGAAACTTTGCTCCTCCTGGTAGGATTGTATATCCCATACGTCACTATCTCATGAACTCTTGCCAATATGAAAGAAATGAATTTATCAGGTAAGTTCTTACATAAATTATGTTTTTTTATTTTTTGTAATGTTAGGTTTTAGTGTAAGGCAGGTTAGGTTTTATTTCATAGGTAAGTTTGTATTTATTTTAGCTAGGTAGTTAGTAAATAGTTAATAACTATTTACTAACTAGTCTACCTAGTTAAAATAAATACAAACTTACCTGTGAAATAAAAATAAAACCTAAGCTAGCTACAATGTAACTATTAGTTATATTGTAGCTAGCTTAGGTTTTATTTTACAGGTAAGTATTTAGTTTTAACTAGGCATTATTTATTTAATTTTAAATTTAATTTAGATCTATTTTCATTATTTTAAAGTTATGGGGTGTTAGGGTTAGGTTTAGGCTTAGGGTTAGTAGTTAATATTTCAATTTAGGTTGTTGCGATGTGGGGGGCTGGCGGTTTAGGGGTTAATAGGTTTATTTAGTTACTAATTGTAAGTTTAATTTAGATCTAGTTTAATTATGTTAAACTTAGGGGGTGTTAGGGTTAGGGTTACATTAGGGTTAGGGTTACGTTAGGGTTATGTTAGGTTTAGGGGTTAATAGTTTAATTAAGGTTGTTGCGATGTGGGCGGCTGGCAGTTTAGGGGTTAATAGATTTATTTAGTGGTAGTAATGTGGGAGGCCAGAGGTTTATGGGTTAATAGCTTTATTTAGGTGGCAGCGATATCGGGAGTGGCGGAATAGGGGTTAATAACTTTAATATAGTTGCTGCAATGTTGGGGTGCCGCGGAATAGGGGTTAATAACTTTAGTATAGTGACGGCGATATCAGGAGCGGCAGAATAGGGGTTAATAACTGTAGGCAGGTGTCTACGATGTCGGGGGCAGCAGATTAGGGGTGTTTAGACTCGGGGTTTATGTTAGGGTGTTAGGTTTAAGCTGTAGTTTCTTTTTCCCCATTGACATCAATAGGGCTACGTTACGGAGCTTTTGTTTCCGCGATCGCAGGTGTTAGACTTTTCTATGCCGGCTCTCCCCATTGATGTCTATGGGGAAAGCGTGCACAAGCACGTCAAAACACCACTGCTTTGTGTGCGGTATGGAGCTCAACGCAGCCTTATCGCCCGCACAAGCTGGGGTTTTTTAAACTTGTAATGGCAGTGCTATACGGGGTTAAATAACGCAACTTTTGTGGTGTTCTTATTTTCCCTATAGCGCTCAAAACTCGTAATCTGGATTTTTAGATCAGCATATGTGCATATTCTTCTTTATAACAGTGTCTATTACATGTAGTTATATGAAAATTAATGTATACTGTTCCTTTAATTGCGAATATGTACCATGTATATAGAATAGAAATGATTTTAACATCTATCTAAAACCACATAGGCAAAACTATTTCAACATGATTATAAAGCTTTACATTAATTCAAGAATTATAAGCAGTGATGTAAAAATGAGGAAAACCACCAGAAAAAGGGATCATAGGGCCCTTTTTTTAAAAAAAAAAAAACTATCTGCTCAGAGAATACTCTCTAAATAAAAATAAACACAAACGAACTAGAAAATAATGAAAGTATGAAACGTTAATATTTTTTTTATAACAGCAGCATAACAGTGTATTTTATGTGATTCCTACACAGTGTGAATAATTCTTTTTAATATTTCAATTTCGTACAAAGTTTAATGTGCCTTTAAGGTATAAGGGCTCACTGGCTGATAAACATTACTCATTACAGTAAGGCTAACGTTAAAAAATAAGTGGTTTTTTTTCTCATTGCAGAAACAATTAAAAAACAAAAGGTGCCCTCTTTTATCTGCAGGAAGGATAAAAATCCCTTTTGTGACGCTTTAAAAATACATTTCTAATCGGTTTCTGTAATGTATTTATAGAGTCACATTTTAAGAAGAATAACTGCCTCTTTCTTTATTCTTAAAGGAAAATGATATTTTGCTAAATATTAATAGAGCTGGGATCTAATTATCGTCTCATGCTGCAAATCTTTCATGCCAGCTGTTTTACAACAGTAATACAATTTAATACTCGAGGGGTTCCAAGCCCTTTACACCTCCCGACCTTGACTTCTGTATTAGTAAATATTCAATGATTACATAAACACACCTTGTAATGTTAGAAAACAGACGTCAGCGCCGATA